>NW_006921658.1:6439151-6459361 GCF_000298275.1 Orycteropus afer afer
CTTTCAGAAGTGGACGGCCTCTTCCTTCTTCCTAGTCTGTCTCAGTCTATAAACTGGCTGTTACCTATGCACCAGGTGCATCTTGCTGGGTTTTAACACCAGAGGCTCAGCCTCAAAACTCACGTCTACATGTCACCACAGTAGGATAAACCGACAGACAAGTTTGTCCTGCTGTTGGAGACCTCCAAGATTATTAAAGATAATCTATGCAAGATTATCTTTAGCTAAATCTATTATTGGTCTGTGGTACATTCCTGTTTGCTGACCCCCATCTGATCTTCTCAGTTGTCTATGCATTTATCTGTAGCCTGGTGTTTGGTGTTAGTGGTAATGCAGTATTGTGCATATACTAGTATTTGCCTCTGTTGTCCATATCTTGTGTGCACTTTTCAGTGTCCTCCCTTTCCCCAGTGTTATCATGCTGGTCACAGTCTGTCATACCATCTCTCCCCTTATCTAAATCAGCATGTGGCCCCAAACTTGTCTAAAATTTTCCTTCACCTTCCCTCCCATCTCCAGTAACCCACAAAGTGAATTCTGTCCCCTAAGCAAACCTTTCCTTGACTATTTACAAGAATGAGATCATACAATATTTGTTCTTTTGCGATTGATTTATTTCACTCAGCAAAATGTCCTCCAGATTCATTTACATTGTGTGATGATTTGTATATTCTTCATTATTCTTTAAGTTAGCATAGTATTCCATTGTGTTTATGTACCATAATTTGGTTATCCATTCATCGGTTGATGTGCAGATAGGTTGTTTCCATCTTTTTGCTATAGTGAATTGTGCTGTGATGAACATATGTGAACATATATCTGTTTGTATCCTGTTTCCCACCTCTTTAGGATATTTTCCTAGTAATGGAATTGCTGTTTCAAATGGTATTTCTATTTTCAGGTTTTTAAGGAAATGTCATACCATTTTCCACAATGATTGTACCATTTTACCATCCCACCAGCAGTGTGTGAGATTTCCATTCTCCCCACTGATTGATGCTTTATTATTGGCATCTTATCCCAGTATAACTAATAGTGGTTATTATAAAAATTGACATGAATGAAGTACACCACACAAGCAAAGGAGCATGATTCAAGTGATGGAGAGTAACATTTAGAAGAAAAATGAAAAAAGAAGCACTCCTCAGAAGGAAGATTGGTCAATCTACTTCCATAGTGATACCATCTCAGAAACCCAAGGAGGGGTTGCTATGAGTCAGATCTGACTCAATGGCAGTGAGGTTTTTTTTTTTTGTTTTGTTTTGTTTTTTGGTTTGGGGGAGGGGGGGAAGGGAGAGGGTATGAAAGCAACAGTCTTTCATTTAACCAGGAAATGAACAATCCATTTCACCTCAAACTGGTGCAAAAGAACAACAATTGAACCATAGTCCAACTTAAGGTCAGTATAGGTAGTGATACAAGGACATCCAATCTGAGCTGATGGAAGAAAGAAATACTTCAAGATTTCCTGCAATGGTAATATTCAGAGTCAAGTGCAGACCACAATATTGATAAAGGAAGTTAACTTAGTGTAATATGAGTGGATAGAGAAGAAAACTCAGCTCCGGAAAACAGAATGTATAAGTGTGACACCAAAAACTAAGCCCCAGTAAGTCATCTAGAGTAATGGGTTGTGTCCCCACTTCCTACTGGACACCAGAAGACTAAGACCAAAAAAAAGAAAGGAAGGAAAGGAAGAAATCCAGAAACCAAAAAGATCTAGGGAAAAAGTGATTAGAGAAGATTCAGAAAATGCTTCTCAGGTACTGCCACCCACAACCACAGAATCAAGTACCCTCCAGGTACTTTGCCCAAAGGAACAAAAAAGCAAGGGATATTTGTCAAATAGTAAGTAAGGAGATGCCCTAATACCTTGTTAAGTAAGGTTCCACGAAACTACTTGCAAAATCCATTTATTAATGGTGAGGGCAAGTCTCAGTGATGTAAGAACTAACCACTACTTTCTAAAATATTTGTATATTTGTACTGAAAGTGATGTTAATTTCTTTATCAATCCACATATGAAGGCTCTAGTGTGAATCCTAAAAACAAAATTGTGCCCATATTTACCTCTTTTTACCTGTTCAATTTTTCTATTCCTAGCCATTTGTGTTCTACCCATATCATCAACTAAAATGTTCTTTATTATAACCTTAAGTCCATTTAAGGAACTCTAGTGCCAAAGTCTATCACTCATCTGTCAGTTTGTCATACTGTAGGGGCTTCTGTGTTACTGTGAAGCTGTACGCTATGTCACTGATATTTCAAATACTAGCAAGGTCACCCATTGTGGACAGGTTTCAGTGGAGCTTCCAGACTAAGACAGACTTGGAAGAAGGAAGGAGCCACCCACTTCTCAAAACATTGGCTAGTGAAAACCTAATGAATAGCAGTGAAACACTTTCTGATATATTACAGGAGAACTTTATGAATAGCCCTGAAACCTCGTCTGATATAGTGCTGGAAGATGAGCCTCTCAAGTTGGAAATTACTCAAAATATGACTAGGAAAGAGCTGCCTCCTCAAAGTAGAGTCTATCTTAATGATGTAGATAGAGAAAAGTTTTACAGACTTTCATTTGCTGATAGAGAACAACTCAAATGAGGAAGAAATAGCTGCAAAAACCCATTAATAATTGGAACATGGAATGTATGAAGTATGAAAATCAGAATTTGTCAAAAATGAAATGGAATGCATAAAGATCAATATCTTAGGCATTAGTGACCTGAAATGGACTAGTATTGGTCATGTCAAATCAGAAAATCATATTATCTACTATGCTGGGAATGACAAGTTCAAGAAGAATGGCATGGCATTCATCATCACAAAGAATGTCTCAGGATCTGTCCTGAAGTACAGTGCTGTCAGTGATAGGATTATATCCATTCGCCTACAAGGAAGACCAGTTAACACTATTATTATTCAAATTTATGTACTAAGTACTAAAGCCAAAGATGAATAAATTGATGGTTTTTACCAACTCATGCAGTCTGTAATTGATCGAGATGTATTAATGATTACTGGTGACTGGGATGTGAAAGTTGAAAACAAAGAATCATTGGTAGTTGGAAAACATGCCATTGGTGATAGAAGTGACACTGGAGATCACATGTACAATTTTGCAAGACTAACAACTTAATCATTGCAAATACCTTTTGTCAACAATATAAATGGCAGCTATACTGGACCTCACCAAATGGAATACACAAGAATAAGATTGATTACATCTCTGAAAAGAAGTGATAGAGAAGCTTAGTATCATCAGTCAAAACAAGGCCAGGAATTGACTGTGGAATGACCATCAATTGCTCATATGCAAGTTCAAGATGAAGCTGAAGAAAATTGAAACAAGTCTATGAGATTCAAAATATGACGTTGAGTATATCCCAATTGAATTTAGAGATCATCTGAAGAATATATTTGACACACTGAACACCAGTAACTGAAAACTAGACAAGTTGTGGGATGATATCAGGAACATCATACATGAGGAAACAATTAAAAAAAAAAAAAAAAAAACTAAATTCACTGCCATCAAGTCAATTCTGACTCAGAGACCCCCATTAGGTTTCCAAGGTGATAAATCTTTATGGAAGTAGATTGCCCCATCTTCCTTTCATGAAGCCACTGGGGAGGTGTGAATTGCCAACCTTCTTGTTAGTGGTCAAATGCCTTAGTTACTGCACCATTAGCACTCCTTGAGGAAAGCAAAAATTCACTAAAAAGACAGGAGAGGAAAAAGACCAAAATGATGTCAGAAAAGACCCTGACATTTGTACTTGAATGGAAAATAGCTAAAGCAAACAGAAGAAATGACAAGCTAAAAGAGCTGAATAGATTTCTAAGGGCAGCTTGAGAAGACAAAGTAAAGTACTATAATGAAATGTGCAAAGATCTGGAGCTAGGAAACCAAAAGGGAAGAACATGTTCAGCATTTCTCAAGCTGAAAGAACTGAAGAAAAAATTCACGCCTAGAGTTGCAATATTGAAGGATTCTATGGGCAAAACATCAAATGATGCAGGAAGCATCAAACAAAGATGGAAGGAATACACAGAGTCACTGTACCAGAAAGACTTTGTTGATGTTCAACTATTTCAGGAGGTGGCGTATGATCAAGAGCCAATGGTATTGAAAAAAGAAGTCCAAGCTGCATTGAACAAATTGGCAAAAAACAAGACTTCAGAAATTGACAAGATACACATTGAGATGTTTCAACAAATGGATGCAGCACTGGAGGCACTTACTCAACTAAACCAAGAAATTTGGAAGACAGCTACCTGACCAACTGACTGGAAGAGATCCATATTTGTGCCCATTCCAAAGAAAGGTGATCTAACAGAATGTGGAAATTACGAACAATGTCATTAATATCACAAGCAAGTAAAATTTTCCTGAAAATAAGTCAAAAACAGTTGCAGCAGTATATTGACAAGGAAATTCCAGAAATTCAAGCCAGATTCAGAAGAGGATGTGGAACAAGGGATACCATTGTTAATGTCAGATGGATCTTGACTGGAAGGAAAGGATACCAGAAAGATGTTTTCCTGTGTTTTTATTAACTTTGCAAAGGCAATAGACTGTGTGGTTCATAACAAATTATGGATAACATTTCAGAGAATGGGAATTCCAGAAGACTTCATTGTGCCCATGAAGAACTTGTACATAGACTAAGAGGCTGTTCTTTGAACAGAACAAGGGGATGATTTGAAATCAGGAAGGGCATAAAATAGTGTTGTATGCTTTCACCATTGTTATTCAATCTGTACGCTGAGCAAATAATGCAAGAAGCTGGACTATATGAAGAACATGGCATCAGGATTGGAGGAAGAATCATTAACAACCTGCAATATGCAAATGACACACCTTGTTGCTGAAAAAGAAGATTACTTGAAGTACTTACAGATGAAGATCAAAAACTACAAGATCATGACACTGGCTGCAATCTCCTCAATATAACAGCACTCCTCCTACTTTCTACCTGGGTTCCTCATTTCCATTCTCCTTCTTTCCTGGCCCTTTTTGCCTTCTGAGCTTTTTTTCTCCCCCCCCCCCCCACAAAAGCTGCCCTTTTGGGCATATGGTTCATTGTGGTTTGATGTACGAGGAGTACATTCCTCCACAGTGCTGTTGTTCACTCCATGGTTGTTGTTGTTATTTGCAGTTGAGTCAAACCCGACTCATAGCAACCCTTCCTTGGGTTTCCAAGGCAGTATCACTACAGAAGTAGGATTGCCCAACCTTCCTCCCGAGGAGTGGCTGGTGGGTTTGAACCGCCAGCCATCTGGTTAGCAGGCAAGTGTTTTAGCCACTATGCTACCAGAGCTCCCCTATCTATTTTTTGGCTGAAAATTGATCCCTCAGGATGGGTTCAATTCCAGGCTTGAAGGGTATCTAAGGGCCACAGTCTCAAGGGTTCCACCAATCTCTACCAGACCAGTCAAGTATGGTATTTCTTATTTGTATTATTGTTCTAAGCTTTCTTCTTTCTTTCTCTGTCCAGTACCTTCTACTGTCTGCTAAATAGTTTTATTTATTGTCTCAATCTAATCCTCAAAACAGTCCACCTGAGGGAAAGTTTGAGGTCACAAGGCAGAAACACTTACCCAGGTCACTGTCCTCACTAGTGTAAATAGAAAAGAAAAAAAGAGACACCAACTCTCCTGATGCTCAGGACTTTTAATAGAATGTTGTTGTTAGCCGCCACTGAGTGGGATCCCAACCCATAGCAACCCCACAGGCAACAGAACCAATCCTTGTCTGTGCCATCCCCATGGTTGATTGTGGATCAGACCATTGTAATCCAAAGGATTTTCATTAGCTGATTTTTTTAAATCACCAGACCTTCCTTCCTAGTCCTCTTAGTATAGAAGCTCCTCTGAAACTTGTCCAGCATCATGTTGTTATTGTTGTTAATGTGCCATTGAGTTGGCCCTGACTCAGAGTGACCCCTCCTTGGGTTTCTGAGGTGGTATCACTACAGAAGTAGATTTCCCCATCTTCCTTCTGAGGAGTGGCTGGTGGATTTGAACCACCAGCCTTCTGGTTAGCAGTCAAGTGCTTTAGGCACTAGGCTACCAGAGCATCAAAACAATATGCAATCCACCACTGGCAGATTAGTGGTGGCTGCACATGAGGTGCACTGGCCAGAAATTAAACATGGGTCTTCCACGTTGAAGGCAAGAATTTTACCACATGGCTCCCCACAATTGAGGAAATTGAAATAATGGCTGCCACTAGTCATGAAGGTCACCAATAGGAGGAGTATGAAATGAGTCAAAAGACTAGGAGTACCAAGAGGTCATACCTCCTCCCAGAAACCAGAAATGAGGAGTTTCCTTCTAATAAATAATATCTATGCCCCAGGCTCTGCTCTAAGAACTTTACCAGGCTTAACTCATCTAATCCTCTCAACAAGCCTATGAAGTAAGGACAATTATTATCACCATTGTGTGGTTGTTGCTAGTTGTCATTTAGTTGGCTCTGACTCATGGAGACCTCATGAATGAAATGTTGCCTGATTCTGTGCTATCTCCATGATCTTTGATATGTTTGAACCCATTATTGAGGCTATTGTGTCAATCCATCTCATTGAGGGTTTTCTTTGTTTTCACTGACCCTCTGCTTTACCATATATGATGTATATCATTGTACAGATAAGCAAACTGAGACACTGAAAGAGTAAGTAACTGAATAAGAAAAAAATCATGTCCAAGTAGGAAGCTCAACAGAAAGTGAACATATTACCTGTAGAATTTCATGAGAAAGTCCAGGCTAGAAGGAAGAGTTTGGTTTGTTTTGCTTTTCCCCATTTAGGATTCTACTCCTTTTGCGAGGCTATAGGAAAATACCTGCACACATTTCTGCTTGTGAACTGGGCTGGCCTTAAAATAGTATGACTAGAGAGGAGAAATTATCCTCTTTCTCCAAAATGTCTCTCTCCCTTAGCCCGGTGTTGAACCAGTATGAAACACCCATTACTCCCTCCCCTCAGTTAATATATCCAAGTTGTTGTTGTAATTATGTACTGTCAAGTCAGACCCAACTCATAGTGACCCCTCCTTGGGTTTCCGAGGTAGTATCACTATGGAAGTAGATTGCCCCATCTTCCTTCTGAGGAGTGGCTGGTGGGTTTGAACCACCAGCCTTCTGGTTAGCAGTCAAGTGCCTTAGACACTATGCTACCAGAGCAAGGCCGGCTGTAAAAGGTAAATATTATTAAGTCAATGTAACAATAAATAGCCCATGGGTGATGGAAACAGTTAAGAGCTTGGCTACTAACCCAAAGATTGGCAGTTTGAATCAACCCAGAAGCATCTCAGAAGAAAATCCTGTGATCTACTTCAGAAAAATCAGTCATTAAAAACTCGATGGAGAAATTCTACTTTGAAACACATGAATTTCATGAATTGGAATTGACTCTGGTAGCCTAGTGCCTAAGGCATTTGACTGCTAACCAGAAGGCTGGCAGTTCAAATCCACCAGCCACTCCCCAGAAGGAAGATTGGGCAATCTACTTCAGTAGTGATACCACCTCAGAAATCCAGGAAGGAGTCACTACAAGTCAGATCTGACTCAACAGTGGTGCGTTGCTTTGTGCTGCAGGACAACTAGTTGTGTGTGTGTGTGTGTGTGTAAGCTCTGGTGGCATAGTGCCTAAGGCATTTGACTGTTAACCAGAAGCCTGGTGGTTCGAACCTACCAGCCACTCCTCAGAAGGAAGACTGGGCGATCTACTTCCATAGAAATACCACCTTGGAAAGCCAGGGAGGGGTCACTATGAGTCAGAATTGACTTGACAGCAGTGATTTTGGTTTTGGTTTTATATAAAAACCCACTGCCATAGAGTTGTATCCAACTCATAGTGACCCCTCCTTGGGTTTCTGAGGCGGTACCACTACTGAAGTAGATTGCCCAACCTTCCTTCCGAGGAGTGGCTGGTGGGTTAAGGAAATGGAACAGAGGTCAGAGAAGGTTAGACCAAAAGGAAAAGAGTTCTCCTCAGAGTGTGTGTGTTGGGGAGAAGAATTCACAGACCTCCAAGAGGTATTGTGAAGGCAATAAAAAATGAAAGAGTATGAATACAATATATGCATGTAACCATATGTATATGCATATATATTTGTGTTTGTATGCATGGGGGCACATTTACAGATATAACTTAGACATAACCAAACACCTCATAGGATTGAATTTCTAGGTTTGAAGACTTGGGTACCTCAATATTATGAGACAACTCAGTCAATTGGCATAATACAGTTCACAATATTTATGTTCTACATCCTATTTTGGTGAGTAGCATTCAGAGTCTTAAGAGCTTGTGAGTGGGTAGGAGTTCTGGTAAGATGGCAAGATAGACAGAAAAACTGCACAGACCCTTTTCCACAAGGAAAAGGGAAACCAATTAACACAGACACAGAAGATAATCCTGGAGCCCTGAGCTTTGAAGGGAGGGATATAGAAGTGGGCTAAATTCCGACTGGTAGACGAATTTGCATGAAAATACCATAAAAGGAGACACACCGAGCTGCAGTCTGGCAGTGATCCTGATGGCACAGACAGCTTGGATATTGCTGAGTGGTGTTAAGACCTAAGAATTAACCTAAAAATCAGCTCTGTTAGCCAGGGATTGCACAGAGGACTGAACTGGTGGCTAGTGAATAAAAGGGGAAGCAGCGAAGAGGAAGGCAGGCTGAGCTGTGGACTTTTGCCTGTCCAGAGGACACAGCCATTTTAAATGTTTACAAGAAGTTTGACCATTTTGGGTATTTAAAGTGACATCATTCTCTCAGATCCAGGTACTTAAGAATAAGCTCCACTTGCTGGCAAGCACAAGGACATTTCAGGCATCAACAACTGGAAAGGTGCGATATTCCCCTTGTTACTCTTATAGCCTACACCCTCTTGGTGAATGGAGATAGAGCCATCCCTGACTCCCACCCACCTTCTGGGATGGCAGGAATTGCATTCCAGTCTGTGTGCTGGGATAGAGCCTGGGTGCCATGCCCAGCCCTGCCCAGAACTTTTTTTTTTTCTTTTCTTTTTTTACTTTGTTTGGTTTTTGCCTGTTTAAAAATTATTATTGTTATTGTTATTATTATTTACATAATAATACTCTTCCCTTCCCAGGTTCTAGTTTTCAGCTTTTTCTCTCTTCCTTGTTCCTGGTTCTAATTATTTTTCTTTCTCAAGTTAAACCCCATTTCTTGTTTTTCTTTTCACATTTTCCCCATTGTTTTCTCCATTATTCTCCTACTCTATCTTTTTTCTTCTTATTGCACTCTCCCCAGATATTGCAAATTTTTTATTTCTTTTCTTTTTCTTTTTTTTTGGTGGTTGTTCCTGTGTGTTTATGCAGTGTGTTTCTTGTCTGCTTGCCTTTACTTTTTTGATGTTTTTTCGATTGTTGTTTTCATCAAAATGAGTGGAAGACAGCAACCATGCCCATATGATACAACCACACCCACACCTCCTGCAGATCTACTTCCTGAGTAAAAGCCAGCATTTCCTTCTCTACCAACTGGAAAATGATAAACAACCACTGAGAATAACCTGATTCACCCTTAATGTACTTCATGAACAGTTAACAGAGATCTAAATATAACAACATCACAATGTCTCAGAGACAAGACCATCACAGTCCACACAAAGAGCAAAATAAAATGATAGAAACAAGGGAACAGGATACAGACCCAGAACACATCCCTGAGGAAGAAGCAGCATTGGAACTCCCTGATAAGGAATTCAAAAGAATTATATTTGGGTATATTCAAAGAATTGAGAGACAGATCAAGGAAAACACTGACAAAATTAAGAACAAAACCCTAGAACAATTTTGGAAGAAAATACAACAAAATCACAAAAGAAATGAAAAATTAGAAATGATACAAAATATACATATAGAAATACAGAAGATTAATACTAAATTTTCAGGAATAGATAACACATTGAAAGGGCAAAGGAGTAGAATTAAATCAATGAAAGACAGAATTAATGAGATTGAAACAAATACCTGAATACTTCTTTGGAAAGGGATCAAACAGAAAAAAGATCAAAACAAAATGAAGAAAGCATAAGGTTCATGTGGGATACCATCAAAAGGAATAACTTACATGTCATTGGAATTCCAGAACTGGAAGAGGAAAATAAAACCAATGAGAAAATTGTCCAAGATTTGTTGGAGGAGGACTTCCCTGATATGATGAAAAATGAGAATATATACATTCAGGAAGTCCAATGAAACCCAAACAGGATAGACCCCAAAAGAAAATCACCAAGACATATCATCATCAAAATCATCAAAACAAAAGACAGAAATAATCCTAAAAGCAGCATGGGAAAAAGAAAACCTTACTTACAAAGGACAACCAATAAGAATAAGTCCTGATTTCTCAGCAGAAACCATACAAGGGAGAAGGCAATGGGATGAGATATATAAATCCCTGAAAGAGAAAAATTTTCAACCAAGAATTATATACCTGGCAAAATTGTCCCTCACATATGATGGTGAAATTAGGGCATTTCCAAATAAGCAGAAACTAAGGGAATTTTTTAAAATCAGACCATTTTTACAACTGATACTAAAGGAAGTCCTTTGAACAGAGAACCAAAAATAGTAAACACCAACCAACCGTTAACACACAAGATGATATAACCCAAAAAACGACCCAGCTATGGACATATCCAAAGTAAAATAAGCTTACAAGATTGTAAACAAGGAACCAGAGACATCAATTGGAAAATGAGGATAACTGCAAACCAAAAAGAGGGGTAAATAGTGTAGTTACAGAACTTCTAAATGGTGAGGAAGTCAAGAAAGTTGCAAGATAGAATGGACTGTTCTAAACTCAGGAAGAAAATTATAAATCACAGGGTAACCTCAAAGAAAAATGATAAACCTTCATATCACAATAAAAAAGAGGATAAGCACAAATATTTAGCAAATATTAAAACAACAGCAACAAAGGAAATAATAACACTATCCATAAACGTAATGAGCTCAGCACAGAAAATTATATGGAACAAAGAAAGCAAGAACACCATC
The DNA here is from genome assembly GCF_000298275.1 of Orycteropus afer afer. NCBI lineage: Eukaryota > Metazoa > Chordata > Mammalia > Tubulidentata > Orycteropodidae > Orycteropus > Orycteropus afer. The sequence continues at coordinate 6,450,194 of NW_006921658.1, forward strand.
AAAAAACACATAACAAAGATGACAGCAACCAATTCATACTTGTCAATATTTACATTGAATGTTAATGGATTAAATGCACCACTCAAGAGACAGAGAGCTGCAGAATGGATAAGAAAACATACCCAAACAATATGCTGTCTACAAGAGACACACCTTAGAGACAAAGACAAAAAGAGACTAAAAATCAAAGGTTCAAAAAAAGTATATCAAGCAAATGACAACCAAAAAAGAGCAGGAGTGGCAATATTAATTCCTGATCAAATTGACTTTAAGACAAAAAGAATAGAAGGGACATTCCTCAACATAATAAAGGGCACTTATGCAAAACCAACAGCCAACATTTTTCTCAATGGAGAGACTGAAACCATTCCCCTTGCAAGCAGGAAGCAGGCATGGATGCCTTCTATCATCACTTCTAATCCACATTGTATTAGAAGTCCTAGCCAGGGCCATAAAGCAAGAAAGAGAAATCAAAGGCATCCAAAGAAAAAGTCAAACTATCCCTATTTGCTGATAATATGATCCTATACCTAGAAAACCCAAGAGACTCAGTCAAAAATCTACTGGAACTAATAGGAGGTTTAGCATTGGGGCAGGATACAAGATCAACATCCAAAAATCAGTTGGATTCCTCTACAACAGCAAAGAGATTGCTGAAAAAGAAATAAAGAAATCAATACCATTTATAATAGCTAAAAAGAAATTAAATATTTGGGTATAAATCTTACCAGGAACACAAAAGTCCTGTACAAAGAAAACTGTAAAAGATTACTTCAAGAAACCATAAGAGATCTACATAAATGGAAGAACATACCATGCTCATGGATAGGAAGATTGAACATTGTGAAAATGTCAATTCTACCCAAAGCAAGCTATACATGCAATGCAATCCCAATCCAGATCCCATGAACATTCTTTAGGGATATGGAAAAAACTATCACTAATTTTATATGGAAAAGAAAGAGACCTTGGATAAGCAAAGCACCATTGAAAATCAAAGTAAGATGTCTTACACTGCCAGATCTCAAAGCCTGCTATACAGCCACAGTAGTCAAAACTGCCTGTTATTGGTGTAATGACAGACATATAGACCAATGGAATAGAATTGAGAACCCAGAAATAGATCCATCGACCTATGGTCAGTTGATCTTTGACAAAGTGCTGAAATCCATTTAATGGGAAAGAGAATGTCAGATTAATAAATGGTGTTGGCAAAAATGGATATCCATTTGCAGAAAAATGAAATGATTTATACCTCACACCACACACAAAAACGAACTCCAGATGGATCAAAGACTTAAATGTTAAACAAAAGCTATAAAGTTCCTCAAGGAAAAACTGGGGGCAAATTTAGGGCCCCTAACATATAGCATAACCCAAAATGCACAAACAGCAGAAGAGAAACTAGAAGAATGAGACCTTCTCAAAATTAAATTTTTATTGCTTTCAAAGACTTCTTCAAAAGAGTCAAAAGAGAAGCTACAGACTGGGAACAAATATTGGGCAATGACATATTTGAGAAGGGGCTTATCTCTAGAATTTATATAAAATGCCAACACCTCAACAACAAAAAGACATATAAACTAATAAAACAATCTAAAAAGAAGACATGAATAGACACTTCACCAAAGAAGATATTCAGGAGGCCAACAAACACATGAAGAAATGCTCACAATCATTAGCCATTAGAGAGATGCAAATCAAAACAATGAGACACAATCTTGTTCCAGCACTAGTAGCAAAGTTTAACAAGACACAAAATAACAAATGCTGGCCAGGATGTGGAGAGATTGGGACTCTCATACACTGCTGGTGGGACTGCAAAACAGTCCAACCACTGTAGAAAGCAGTATGGAGATTCCTTAAAAAGTTGGAATTAGAAATACCATTTGACCCAGCCATTCCATTACTAGGTAGATATCCTAAAGAAATGAAAGCCATGGCATGAAGAGACATAAGTACACCCATGTTCATCACAGCACTGTTTACCATAGCCAAAAGATGGAAACAACCTAGATATCCATCAACTGAGGAATGGGTAACCAAACTATGGTACATACACACAATGGAATACTATGCAACCCTGAAGAATAACCTAGAATCTGCAAAACACTGCATAATTTGGATGAACTTGGAGGACATTATGCTGAGTGAAATAAGTCAATCACGGAAGGACAAATATTGTATTAGTCCGTTATTGTAAAAAGTCAAGGAGAGATTTATATATGGAAAGAAATTTTCTTTGTTGATTACCAGGGATGGGAGTGGAGAGGAGAGAACCCTGTTTTAGATATTGGTAGAGATAAGTATTGATTTGGGTGAAGAGAAGGGCAATGTACCAAATGTGAATGATCAACACAGTGACATTGAGGAAGAGGAAGATATAGAGAGGTACGGAGGTACAGACAACAAAGATGAACCCTTTTGCACATGCAGTACTGTGTTGTCAGTGAAGGCAAACATGGATATATGGGTAGATAGATGGGTGGAAAGGCCAACTATTAGGTATGTCTATGCAGGGAGGAGTGTGCCCAAGACCATGTATACGGTTGGCAGACTGTTTCTACAAGTGTATTGCTATGTTCTGTAAGAATTCCCAGATGTATAGTAGAGCTGACAAGGGACAAGGTTGTAGTCACTTCTTGGCCACAGCCAGCTACCCAGAGAGAGCTAGTAGTTGGGCTCAGGACCATAGTCCAGGGGACATCAAGCTCAATTGACATCACATACTACACAAAACATTGTTCCACCTCCTATTGTGGTAAGTAGCGACTGAGATCTTAAAAGCTTACAAGCAGCCATCTGGAGGCAACGATGGGTCTCTCCTCATCCGGAGCAAAGAAGAATGAAGAGAACCAAAGCTTCATGGAAAAAATTAGTCCAAGTGACTGGTACACCATGTGATCCTCAGCTTATATGACTATGAGACCAGAACTAGATGGTGCCCAGCTACCACTGTCAACCACTCAGAGCGGGATCTATATAAGAGATCCTGGATACAGTGGGAGAATAATGTGGAACAAAACTCAAAATCATTTGGAGAGTAAAAAAAGGGACCAGGCTTGCTGGTCTGATAGAGCCTGAAGGAACCACTGAGACAATGGCCCCTACCTGTCCTTAAGGTCTGCAATTGAACCCACTCTTGTGGCTTCCAGCCAAAAAAAAAGACAGGCATATGAGGTGAACATTTTAATTAGGTAGATACACTCCTTGGAGAGAACAGTCATGGGAAAATAGAAGAGCTGTGTATACACAGGGAGACAGCTCAGGGGGAGGAGTGCATGAAGGTAAGAACACAAGGAAGAGATATCGATGAGACAAAGTATATGTGAAGTGCTATATGGCAAGTGAATTTGCTCTGTAACCTTTCACCCAAATCACAATTTAAAAAAAAAAAAAAAGCTTGTGAGTGGCCATCTAAGATACAACTACCAGTCTCACATTGTCTGGAGCAAAAGAGAAAGAAGGAAACCAAAGACTCAGTAAAGCAATTGGTCTACAGGTCTAACAGTATACACAAACCACACCTCATCTACCCCGAGACCAGAACAACTAGATGGTGTCTAGCTACTACTAGCAACCATTCTGATCAGAGTCACTGTAGATGGGCCCTGATAGAAGGGGAGAAAAACGTGAAACAGTACTCAAATTCTTAAAAAGCCCAGACTTTAGTTTCAAAGGCTCCTCTTAGACTATTGCCCTGAGATATTCCATAAACCTTGAACCAAAGCCACCTCCTCAAAGCACCTTTTAGCTAAATGATGCACCAGCTCATAAAATAAAGAATATTACTAGTAACTACAGTGCACTTTTAAAAGAATCATCTATAAGAGACCAAGTGGTCAATAATTATGTCAAAGCAAAGAAGAAAGGGTAAGGGAACAGGGAAACCAGATTACTGAAAGAGGAACATCCAAAAGGGAATTAATGAGAGTATAAATGCATTGTGAAAAATGTAATCAATGTCTCTGAACAATATGTGTAGCAACTGGCAAATGGGAACTTAACTTGCTGTGTAAACTTTCACCAAAAACATAATAAAATATTATTTAGGAAAAAAGAAAGAGAGTGTGAGCACAAAACAGAATGAATGGTGTGTCCATTTTTCACTCCTTCACTTTCTTTGCCCTGATGTTCCCAAGTCTTTGGGGGAGGATTTTTTTTTAAAGTCCCTGTCATTTGCCAAAAGGTTATCTTCTGTCTGTATCTTGACTAACGCACTCATCTCTCTCTGAAGCTCTTTAACTTTCCACAGCCACCTCCAGACACCCATTCTCCCTTGGAGTCATAAAATCAGAATATAGGTCCTATGTTCTATCTTTTTCTCTCTCTTCCCCAATGTATTAATATCCTGTGATTGTTATAACAAATTATCAAAAATAAGTCTTTTAAAATAACAGGAATTCACTTTCCCACAGTTCTGGGGCAAAAGTCCTAAATCAATGTGAGCAGGGCCATACTACTCCCAGAGCTTCTAGGGGAGAACCCTTCCTTGCATCTTCCATCTTCTAGAAGAACAATCTTTGGCTTCCTTAGTTTATAGCTTCATCACTCCCATCCCTGCCTTCATCTTAACATTGCCTTCTCTGTGTCTTCTCCTCTTCTCTTTCTCATATCTACCTCTGCCTCTCTCTAATAAGGATACTTGTTGGGATTTAGGGCCCATCCAGACATCCAGGATGATCTCCTCATCTCAAGATGTTTATCTTCTATAAAGATCTTTTTTTTCCCCCCAGATAAGGTCACTTCCACGGGTTCCAGGAATTAGGGTGTGGACATATCTTTTTAGGAGCCCACAGTTCAACCCACTAAACCAAACCATACCCACTGACATCAAGTCAAATCCAACTCATGACAACCACTATATTTCACCAAAAGGGTAAGTGAGAAAAACAGGAAAATGAAATGGAGTACTATAGCATTTTAGAACCCCATCCCTTCACCTCATCAAGAAAAATATGAAAATAAGAGGGTGTATGGTGATTCCCTGAAAGTAATCTCAGAAAAGGGGGCCAAGTAACAGTCCTAACAGTGTTGCCAACAAGGTGTATGGCCTTGGATGATTCATTTATCCTTTCAAGGCCTCAGTTTTCTTATCTGTAAATGAGGGACTACTCAGATCCTCTTCAAGTACCCTGCCAGCCTCAACATCTTATGATACTAAAGAAAATTCCAAGCATATTTCAAAGTCCAGCATGCACACAGCTAGAAAACAGACAAAAGTAATGTTATCACAGCTAGTCTTCCATTCAGCAAACATTGATGAATGCCTTCTTTGTGTCAAGAAAAGAAGGAGGCCACAGAACTTAGATAAATAAGCCATTGCATTAACTAAAATTATAATCCCCAGGATCTCTCTGGGATGCTAGAATCAACAACGCAACAAACGCAGTGCACTGCCACCGAGTCAGATCCGACTCATAGCGACCCCTCCTTTGGTTTCCGAGGTGGTATCACTATGGAAGTAGACTGCCCAACCTTCCTTCTGAAGAGTGGCTGGTGGGTTTGAACTGCCAGCCTTCTGGTTAGCAGTCAAATGCCTTAAGCACTATGCCATCAGAGCTCCTAGAATCAATAAGTCCCCACAAATTTAAATTGTTTTATACAAAGTCTATTCTATCATAAAAGAAGGAACAGAAAAAGAATTAAAAAAAAAAAACTAATCTGAAGCAGAGCTGGCTAGTGGAAGATCATAGCTGCTTGATATATAGGAGATTTTGGATTGGGCTCAACATTGTGGTGCAAAGGAAAGTGTATGGGTTTGGATTCTGTTCAATATGAGTCCAATCTGGGCTCAATGAGATCTTGAGCAGGTCATTTAACTTTCCAGGACCTATTTTCTCAGTGAGAAATAGGAAAGAAAGAATGCATATTCCACAGGGTAATGGTGAGGTCTAAAGGAGAGAAGGCAAGAAGACATTCAGGGACAATTGCTTGGCATGTGTTGTCTCCTCCTGTTTGCCCTGCCCAGGTGAAAATAAACATATCTGACTTTAAACAAAGTGGTAAAGTGTTTGCAGTTCACCATTCACCCACTTTCCTGCACTTTTCTTTTCCCTCTTGATGGCAACCCTTCCAGGCAGGGAAGTTGTCGTTTCATAGTTGCTTATTCATTTAGATTCATATCAAATTGAAATTTTCACCAAAATTAAATTCATGCCCAAAGTAGTTTTTCAATTACTTAGCTTAAGATCCATCCAGATAATTCAGGATGATCTATTCATCTTAATATCTTTAAGTATATCAGCAAGCACCTTTTTTCAAATAAAGTAACATTCATAGATTCCAAGGATTAGGATATGAACTTATCTATTTTTTTGGGGGGGTGAGGTTGAGATGGTGCACAATTCAACCCTCTACAAATCTTCAGAAGGAGGACAAGCGAGAAAAACAGGAAAATATAAGAAATTAGTAGGCCACTGCATTAGAACCCACCAGATTGGATGCTAACTATAAAATGTTTATCAAAGGATATCTGAAAATGAGCAAATAGATGAGAGGAGGTAAGGCAGTGGGCATCAGGAAGATGATTGAGAAGTCAGTTAAAACAAAACTGGACCCCCAAAGGAGCAGAAGGGATACTTATTCAGACATTCTAGAAGGACTGGCAAGGACTGAATGTGACAGTATATGGAGTCCCCTGTTTCCTACTGAAGACAGAATCAGAGTTAGAATCTCCTAACTTGCACCTAGAGGTGATTTAAATAAATTAATGACAGGAAGAGTCCTTGTTCTTAAGATGGAGAAACCTATTCCAATGTCATACACATTTTGCCATAACTGCTTTCTCTGCCCAAACATATCGAGATAAATGGGAATGTTTTCTACCAAAATTCATGGAAACAATTAGTCCTAGTGACTGATATACTATCCGATCTGCAGCCTATACAACTATGAGACCAGAAGAACTAGATAGTGCCCGGCTACCACTGTCATCCACTTGGAAGGGAATTTATGTAGGAGATCCTTGATATAGAGGGAGAACAATGTGGAACAAAACTCAAAATCATTTGGAGGAAAAGAAAAAGGGGGGGAGGACCAGGTTTGCTGGTCCAATAGAGCCTGGTGGAACCACTCTATGGCCCCTAGCTGCCCTTCAGGTCTGGAATTGAACCCACACCTGTGGTTTCCAGCCAAACAAAAGACAAGCATATGAGTTGAACATTTACCTGAGGTAGATACACTCCTTGGAGAGAACAATCATGGGAGAAAGAAGGGCTGCTTATGCACAGAGAGACAGCTCAAGGGGGCAGGAGTATATGGAGGGATGGACGCTGGGAAGAGGTAACTATGGGGAGGAAAGGGAAGGGGAGCTGCTGCATTGTGGTAAATCGTGGTCAATGTCATGAGACAAAGTGTATGTGAACTGCTGTATGGAAAGTGAATTTGCTCTGTAAATCTTCACCCAAATCACAATTTAAAAAAAAAGATAAATGTGAATGTTTTCTGAATTTAAAATTCTGTTTTATCAATATTTAATGATGTTTTTTTATGCTCAAGCCTTTCCCACAACTGTTTCCCAAGAAAACATTCCTGTGACTCCTAATAATAATTACGACATTTTCAAAAAGTATATGTGCTAGAATTATTCTCCTCTTTCATAGAGGCTAGGAGCCTTGGTGGCACAGTGGTTAAAGTACTTGGCTGCTAACTGAAAGATAGGTGGTTCCAATCCCCCAGCTGCTCACAGGAGAAAGATGTGGCAATCTGCTTCTGTAAGGACTTACAGCCTTGAAAACCCTATTATGGGGCCATTTCACTCTGTCCTGCAGGGCTGCTATGAGTTAGAATTGACTCAACAACAATGGGTTTAACCAAAAAAAACAAACTCAAATGACCCCTCCTTGGGTTTCTGAGGCCATATCTCTACGGAAATAGATTGCCCAATCTTCCTTCTGAAGAGTGGCTGTTGGGTTTGAACCACAAGCCTTCTGGTTAACAGTCAAATGCCATAGGCACTATGCCCGACATATAATGAATCCATGATAGTCAGTTTGGCTAAGCCAAAGCATAGAAAATTGAACCAGGTGGCCAACTGTCAGTCCAATACACGTATTACTATCAAATTTCAGATAGACTGTTTTTAGTCTGATAGTTTTCATCACAAAGACTGTCAGTTCCATCCATACGTTCTTCCATTCAACAAATAACAATTATTGATATTAATGGAATGTGCTAGAAATAGAAAAATAAATTATACTTAGCCTATGCCTTCCAAAAGTTTACGTGTATCTGCTTCACAAAAATAATCGTGCAAGTACATTAGATAATCATTTAGAAGTTCAGCTAATGTTTTCCATCATAAAATTATCAGAAATAATTATATGTCTGCCTCATTTCCCAAAATTACTGGCAAAATTAAACAACTAGTTGAAAAAGATCTTTTGATTTTTGGCTAAACAGAATATGGAACTATGTGGTTTTAGTTGATGATTTTTATTTTGACAATGCTTTAACTAAAACTTTGGGAAAAAATAAAAGTACAGATAAGAAGTTTTGACTAGTTCAAGTGAGCTCTAGGTTCTGTCAATTAGAGATTTTGTTTATTTATTTTACTTTCTATTGTAGTTTGGGTGAAAGTTTACAGAGCAAATTTGTTTTCCAGTCAACAATTTGTACACATTTTGTTTCATGACACTGGCTGCAATCTCCTCAATGTAACAGCACTCTTCCCACTTTATCCCTGGGTTCCTCATTTCCATTCTCCTTCTTTCCTGGCCCTTTTTGCCTTCTGAGCTTCCCACACACACACATAAAAGTGCCCTTTTGTGCATATGGTTCACTGTCGTTCAATATATGAGGAGTACATTCCTCCACAGTGCTGTTGTTCACTCCATGGACCTATCTATTTTTTGGCTGAAAATTGATCCCTCAGGGTGGGTTCAATTCCAGGCTTGAAGGGTATCTAAGGGCCACAGTCTCAAGGGTTCCACCAATCTCTACCAGACCAGTCAAGTATGGTATTTCTTATTATTTTTATTATTGTACTAAGCTTTCTTCTTTCTTTCTCTGTCCAGGACCTTCTACTGTCTGCTAAATAGTTTTATTTATTGTCCCTATCTACTTACCTGGTAGCATAGTGCCTAAGGCATTTGACTGCTAACCAGAAGGCTGGCGGTTCAAACCCACCAGCCACTCCTTGGAAGGAAGGTTGGGCAATCTACTTCC
>NW_006921658.1:6466056-6469338 GCF_000298275.1 Orycteropus afer afer
TAAGGAAGACCGAAGAAGAGTTGATGCTTTTGAGTTGTGGTGCTGGTGAAGAATGCTGAAAGTACCATGGACTGCTAAAAAAAACTAACAGATCTGTCCTGGAGGAAGTGTACCCGAAATGCTCCTTGAAAGAGAGAATGGCCAGACTTCATCTCACCTATTTTGGTCATGTTGTCAGAAGGGACCATTCCTTGGAGAAGGATGTCATGCTTGGTAGGGTAGAGGGTTGACGAAAGAGGAAGAGGCCTTCAAAGAGATGGATTGACATGGTGGCTGCGATGATGGGTTCAAGTAGCAGGGATCGTGGAGCTGGCACGGGATCCGGCAGTGTTTCGTTCTGCTGTGCATGGGATCGCTATGGGTCGAAAACGACTGGACGGCACCTAACAACAACATGAATACTTAAAAGAAATAAAACTTTCTTTTAAAATATCCTTTAATATGTTGTTGTTGTTGTTGTTAGGTGCCGTCGACTCATAGCAACCCCTTCCTTGGGTTTCCAAGGCAGTATCACTATGGAAGTAGATTGCTCCATCTTCCTTCTGAGAAGTGGCTGGTGGGTTTGAACCTCCAGCCTTCTGGTTAGCAGTCAAGTTCCTTAGGCACTATGCTATCAAAGCTCCTTCCTTTAATATAGCCTTTCATTAATATACACTATATTATATACATATAATATAGCCTTTCATTAATATACACCATTTCATTCCTCTAATTGGCTTTATTTTTATTTTATTTTTTAAAAAACTGTAAGAAAACATGCTTAACAAATAGCTACGTTATTCAAGAGTGTTCTGTTATGACAGAGTACAGCAGATCAGATCTCTAGCTTTTTTTAATATTAATAAATTACAAAAGCAAGTAGCAAAGGATACTGCGTGTAATCCAGAACAGGTATTGTTCATACAGAATATCATATTCTTAAGGAGCAATAAAATTTTTCATAAATTCTAAATTTCTTTTATTTTTTTTATAATAATTAGCCAGCCCTTTTGACATACAGCATTAGGATGAATGAAAAGGAATGGTTATCTTCCCCAGCTCAATAGTATCTAGTGATTGGAATTAGTACATGATATGCCATCAAAAAATATTTCAACTTATTGTTTACTGCTACCAAGAGAATGCCACTTTTTTTTTTTATTATTATTATTGGCCTGAGACAAGGAGGTTTTCATTAACTCTCACCAATATTATTCTAGAGAAGAGTCAGCGTTCAGACAAAGCCATATACTTTTTTAATTATGTGTAACTATGCCAAGGCGTTCTTGGGGAGGAAAAATAAAAAGCTCCCTCCTAACCCTTACTAAGCATCTTACCATGGGGACTTTACTCTTATTTAAATTGAGTCAATCCTTTATTAAATATATTCTAACTAGCTATTACTATTATAGGAAAATCACCGCCATGAATGAAGAGATTAGGAGTAGGAGAGGCAGGGAGCGTCTGAAATGGATTCCTTGTTCTTTTACAATTCACCAACACTTTAGAGGATATTTGGTAAAAATACAAAATGTTGTTCTCATGATTTAAGCATTATCCCATACTGGACGATGTTTGCAGTTAAAATTTGTGCTGTATCTTAAACAAGGACTACGTAAACTCACTAGAAAACAAGACAACATCATTGATAAATAAATCGGGAGTGTTTAAAGAATTTTCTTTTTTTAGTTCTCTAAATGAGTTGGAGGGTTTTCTCATGTTTATTTTTTATCCCATTCTTTATTTTATTTTTGTAGTCAAAATTATAAGCAGATAAAACCTATAGGAAATGTTGATATATAATATATGTACAATAATATGTATGTGGCTGTTGTTGTTGTTAGGTGCAGTTGAGTTGGCTCTGACTCATAGTGACTTTATACAGAACAGAACAAAACACTGCTTAGTCCTACACCAACCTCACAATCCTTGCTATCCCTAAGCTCATCATTGCAGCCACTGTGTCAATCCATCTCCTTGAGGGCCTTCCCCTTTTTTGTTGACCGTTCACTTTACCAAGCATGATCTCCTTCTCCAAGGAATGATCCCTTTTCACAACATGATCAAAGTAGGTAAGACAAAGTCTGGCCATTCTCGCTTCCAAGGAGCATTCCGGCTGCACTTCTTCCAGGACAGATCTGTTAGTTCTCCTAAAGGAGCTCTGGTGGTGTAGTGCCTCAAGCATTTGACTGCTAACCAGAAGTCTGGCAGTTCAAACCCACCAGCAGCTCCTCAGAAAGAAGATTGGTCAATCTACTTCCACAGAGATGTCTCCTTGGAAACCCAAGGACAGGTCACTATAGGTCACAATCAACTCAATGGCAGTGAGCCTGGTAGTACATGGCACTTTCAGTATTCTTCACCACCACAACTCAAAAGCATCAACTCTACTTCAGTTTTACTTGTTCATTGTCCAGCTGTCACATGCATATGAGATGACTGAAAACACCATGGCTTGGGTTAGGCGCACCTTAGTCTTCAAAGAGACATCTTTGCTCTTCAGAGCTTTAAAGAGATCTTTTGCAGATGATTTGCCCAGTGCACTATATTGTCTGATTTGTTGACTGCTGTTTCCATTGGTGTCAATTGTGGAACCAAGTAATATGAAATCTTTGACAACTTCAACACGTTTATACAGGGTGGTTTATTTAAAATTATAATGCTTTACATTGACCCCGTACTAGGAATATTTAAACATATATTCATATCTCTCTACATAGCGTATAGAGTATACCAAACTCTAAAACCCAACTAAACTCTGACTAATACAACCCCTCTGGCTCTCCAAGGCAGTATCTCTATGGAAGTAGATTGCCCAATCTTCCTTCTGAAGAGTGGCTGGTGGGTTTGAACCTCCAGCCTTCTGGTTAGCACTCAAATGCCTTAGGCACTACAGCACCAGAGCTCCTTATGTAGAGTATAGACAGAATAAATTAATAATTATGTGAGTATTTGAAACTGACTTTTTAATTAAATAACTGAAATATTAAAAGAAACAATATTGCTATAAAGTTTAAACATTTGATTTCTCAATATAATGAAAAAAAAAAAACTTCACTGTTGTCAAGTCAGTTCCAACTCGTTGTTGTTGTTAGGTGCCATCGAGTTCTTTCTGACTTATAGCGACCCTGTGCACAGCAGAACGAAACACCACTCGATCCTGCACCAGCTCCACGTTCCTTGCTATACTTGAGCCCATTGTCACAGCCACCATTTTGTTGAAGGTTTTCCCCTCTTTCATCGACCCTCCACCTTACCAAGCATGACATCCTTCTCCAGGGAATGGTCCCTTCTGACAACATG
>NW_006921658.1:6470068-6496100 GCF_000298275.1 Orycteropus afer afer
GTCCATTTCAGCTCACTAATGCCTAGGATATCAATCTTCTTGTGTTCCATTTCATTTTTGACAACTTCCAATTTTCCTAGATTTTCCTTCATACATTCCATGTTCCAATTATTAATGGATGTTTGCAGCTGTTTCTCCTCAATTCGAGTGGTGCCACATGAGCAAATGGAGGTCTTGAAAGCTTTGCTTTATCCATATGAGTAAGGCTGTCTTTACTCTAATGATGCAGCTCTTTCCCAGTCCTATTTTGAGAGCCTTCTAACCTAAGTGACTCATCCTCCTCCTCTGTATTGAAAAGTGTTTCCGGACTATTCATAAAGTTGCTCAGTAATGTATCAGACAGTGTTTCTCTGCTATTCATAAGGTTTTCAGTTCTTTGAGAAGTGGATGGCCTCCTCCTTCTTTCTAGTCTGTCTTGGTCTGCAAGCCAGGCTGATATCTGTGCACCATGTGCACCCTGCTGGGTTTGAAACACCAGCGGCACAGCCTCAAGACACAGCAACATGTCCCCACAGTAGGACAAACCAACAGACAAGTTTGTCTCCCTTAGCTGTTGGAAACCTCTCCAACCACCCTTACCTGGATCCCTGCAGCTGACTCCTCGCTTTGTCCCGGTCCCCCTGGCCTTTTACTCTCCTTTCTCCCACTTGCCTGCCTTGCCGCTTATGGGGCATGGCCTGCGTTCCCTCTCCTCACCTGGATCCCTGTGGCTGACTCCTCCTTCCCACTCATAGAGAGACCTAATTTAGCTTTCTTAAATGTTTTATGAAAACAGCTGATTTGGTTTTTTGTTTGTTTGTTTGTTTGTTTCAGTAAGTATGAACTCAAATATAAAGGAAAAAATTCTGGCAAGAGAAACAACCTCAAAAAAAAAATTGTCAAAAACAATAATAAAAAACCACCATCGATGACTTCAGAAACAGTAAGATATTTTTCAGCTAAATGGTAATATTTATCAACTAAACCCAAGTACTTGTAAAGAATATGTGGCTGCTGCATCACAGTCCCCTTAAACTTCAATTATTTGTCTTAAAGGACTACATTTACATCATTTTTATAGTTTTCAGGCACATTTTAAAATCTGAAGTAAAACATCAGGCATAATGAATTGACGAAAATTTTTTAAAAATTAATTTTATCCAGATTGATGATTCATCCCACTTTAGAGTAGTTTTGTTTAATTTCATAAAGAAATATTGATTTTCAGTGTTTTCTCCCTGTACTTCAACTACACATATCATGTTTTTGTCTTTCATAGACCATACCCAGGCCAGCATAGGCCCACCACCAGTTGCCATGGGGTCCAGACCATGTGTATCAGAATAGAAATGGGCTCCATAGACTTTTCAATGGCTGATCTTTCAGAAGTAGATCACTAGGCTCCTGGCTAGCTGCAAACTTCTAACCTTCTGTTTGGCAGTCGAGTGCATCAACCAGATGAACCACTCAGGGACTCATAAGCCCAATATCCCAGTAACTAATGTTATTGTTGTTGTTGTTGTTTGCTGTCGAGTCGGACCCAACTCATAGCAACCCCTCCTTGGGTTTCCAAGGCGGTATCACTACAGTGGTAGATTGCCCAACCTTCCTTCCAAGGAGTGGCTGGTGGGTTTGAACCTCCAGCCTTCTGGTTAGCAGTCAAGAGTCTTAGGCACTACACTACCAGAGCTCCTTCAGTAATTAATAGAATAATTAATAGAACACTGAAGTAACATCCTATAGGACAGCAAGAAATCCCATACGTAGTACTAGAGGAGACGTTTGAGTGCTGCCATTGCCTCTGCCCTAGCCTCTCAGCTCTGAGCTCCTCTGTCCTAGCCTACTACTCACTTCACTTGGGCTATGTGACCACCAAACTTGGAGTTTCAGGGTTATATCCACTTTTGAGGAAATAATTGAAATATCCTTACTTGGGGATCCATGTTTGTTGGTTTGGTAGTAAAGTAAAACGAGAGCAGCTTTAACAATTGTCTAAATCCTTATTCTTCTACCTTCATACACCAGGAACTCTCTTCAGTCTGGGTTTGCTCACTAGTTGGGTTGTAGCTTTTCAATGAAATAATCTTTGGAAGGTCCTAGAAAAACATATACTTTTCCAGTTCTCACAAACCTACCAGAAGATACCTTTAAAGGAAAAATCTAAATTAATGACATTTAAACTAAACCACTGCATTCCTTATGATATAAAAAAAAATTATGAAAATAATAATTGGGGAGGCAAAGAGTTAATTTCACCTGTAACTAGAAACAAGTTTTTCTGTGTAACAGCTGTGGTAGTTAAGTTTGCGTGTCAACTTGGCTGAGCATGGTTGGATGGCTGGGCAGCTGCATGTAGTTATTCCCCATGGAGAGACTGGTAATTAACTCCATGGTGGAATCTGCTGGAGCAGGTGAATAGCTCCTTTAGGGCTGTGGGCTGCTTCCAGTATACAAGAAACAACTTTGAGGAAGGTCTCCAGCTTTTTGGTGTGCTTGATACCTGCATGTAGCCAAGTCATTGTTCAACAGCCTGCCACGCCCTGCTGATCTTGGGACTTCTTCTGTACTTGAATTAATAGCCTGCTGTGTTGTTTGGTAAACATTGGGATTGTGCCTTTTTACTTGTCAACTTTGGGTTTGTCAGCCTCAGCAGCCAGCAGCTGCCTGAGCGAAGAAAAGCCTCTAGCTTCAGTGGACCAGGAGAAAGAGGGAGAGCTGAAGCCCAAGGCTAAGGGGCTTTCACCCAGCCCCTAAAGCCTAGCACCTGGAACTCAGACTTGTGACCTCCAGAATGGTAAGAGAATAAACTCCTGTTTGTTAAATCCATCTCATTTGTGATATATTCCTCTGAGACCAGCATGAGGTAACCAAAACAACAGAGTAATGGTTAATTTCTTTCTATGTGGGAGTTGAGGGAAAAACTCAAAGAACAGTTCCCTCAAGTCAATCTACAGTTCTACTCTCTATTTTTCTCTCTTCTTTCCCCAACCCTACACTCTCCACATCATTGTAATCATCGATATTCTCTTTCCTTTTGCTATGATAATTTGCATATATAATTAAAGGTTCAGTTAATCCTTGTTTTTTAACCTCAATATATGCCCATGGAAGATCTAGAAATATTATTTCCATCATCCAGAACTTGGTTTAACAAGTTACCACAAGAAGGATCTACCTGATTAACTGAATCATCTTGTTGAGTCATAAATCACAATCATAGACCCTGCCTCTCTCTCTTTTTTTTTTTTTTTTTCCTTATTTTAGTTCAGTCATTCCTTTTGCTTTCTCATTTTTTTCTCTCTATTCAACACATTCTTTTGGGTTAGGTGAGTGGGAAAGAAGAAAAGAACTATGATTTGTGTACCCTGAAATGTAAGAAAACAACAAATAAATATTTCAAGATGGAAAGTGTTCTTTTCCTTTTATATTGATTTTTGTAGATCTTATTTGATTTTGTAAATTAAAAACCAGTAGAGTGACATTAATTCTTTAGGAAAAGAGGGATAAGTTATCAATTGTGGCAAAAAAAAAAGAAAGAAAAGAAAAGAATAAAGAGTTAGAAGGATACAGCTTTAACCCATACCATTCCCAATTGTTCTCCTATGAAGAAAGAAGATAATCTTAGGATTAGGTGGAATACAAGTGCTCTAAGTGAGCACACCTCTGAGAGAGAAAAAGAAGAGATATTTTAAGGGAGGATAAGGAGAGACTACATCAAAAAGGAAAATGAATAAGAATCCTGTTGCTTTGCATTCGTAAATGAGATAGTGCTTTTGGCTTACACATTATACTCAGGAAAAGGAACTTCCCATAAAATTTTGGAACATGTGAATTTGAAAGAAGAAAGAACATTTACCCTCAGATAGGAACAGTCATAGAGAACCATTCTTCTTCCAGGATTATTCCATTTTCTTTTAGGAAACTTAAATATTTTTCAGTGAATTGCTGATTTCTTGAAGTCAGGCTTGGGAAACAAACCTGTGAGGACGTGTGAATTTAAACAAAAAAAGCAGTTGTTAAAATCTCAAGAGAGACATGAATAAAATGATCAACAGAGCAAGTATCAAAGGTTCTACTAAGTGGAGGCAGTCTCATCATGACAGGGGTGTGGTATGTGTACAGTTTCCAGATGAGAAAAAAAAATCATGGCATTTAAACAGTGGCAACATGTAGTTACTTACATGTGATATTTGAAAAATATGACAGCCATTTCAATCTGCTCAAGTAGCACTCATGGTAAGGGTGAAATTTTATCAACATTGGTTAACTTACGATGTATTAGAAAACTAGCAAGGAGATAATTGATGGATTAAAAGATAAACTACTCACAGAGCAGACAAACAAAAGGACAGATAGTGTTACAATCAAAGGTATACTTTATTCAGGCAGAAAAATAATAACTAACAACCAAGAAGAGTTATGCCTTCTAGGAAAGTCCTGAACCCAGAATTTTCTGACATTTGTTTTTAATTTAGTTCTGCCAGGGACATTCTGCATAACCTGGAAAAACTCTAAAAACCTCTATTGCACAGTTTTCTATCCATTAAATGAGACTAATAATATTTTCATATATATTTTTGAGGATAAAATACAAATGAAATACTTGGTGGGCCCTGGAAGAAATGTCCTCTGTTAATTGGAGCTATTTAACAGGCCTTCATTTTCTTCAGAAATTGGAGTTGAGTCAGCAGACAGATATATACAGGGTAGATGTCAAATTATGAAGCATCAAAATACACTCCCAGCCCCTTTGCTGCAAAGGGTAATTGGTTATCTTTATGGAAATAATTTAAACATAGGCTGCAGATTCTTTCCGGTCTTTACTTTCAGTGGATCCTAATTTCTCTTTCCCATTTATAAAGATACTGACCATGAGCCCCACAGGGCAGAGATGGAATGAGTTCTGTGTGCCCTGAAACCCTACTTTCAAGAATACCATAGTATTCTGGAAGACATAGTCTTGGATCCCTCTGGCATGACAGGTTAAGGTCCACCTTGAAATGAGCCCATCTACCCCTTTTACTGATGACCCCATTGGTCCATGTCATCTTTTTCTCTATACAAAGGTATAAGAGAATGTTTTCCAGGAAAATGGATTCGTTCTTCCATCTCTCCTTCACCTTGTTTCATAGACCTGGTAAACCATAAAACCAAAAGCCTGCTGCCACCCACTCTGTGTGTTACAGTGTAGAACTGCTCCGTAGGGTTTTCTTGGCTGTAATCTTTTCAGAAGCAGATCATCAAGTCTTTCTTCCACAATACTGCTGGGTGGGTTCAAATTGCCAACCTTTAGGTTAGTAGCTGGGCACATACACCTTGCACCATCCAAGGACAGAGAAGTTACATTTATCCATCTCCTCTGGAAAAGGCAAACACAGAACCAATTTTGGATAATTTTTAAACATGGAGCAAACTTGAATTAGGAGTAAACTTTGGGATTGGTAACTGGCCTGTTGTGATGAAATGGAGCTTGTAGAAGGTCTGAGATAATATTCTGCCACCAGCTTACCATATGGTCCATAGTTCCTTCCCACAACCTATGTCCTTGGGATCATTATCCTTCCCCTTCATTTGTCTCCTGACATCACTCCACCCAAAGTTTATTTTCAGCACAGGAAGTCATCCCACTTAAAATTTTAATGACTTTACTATAGTAATGGAAATACTGGAATACAAAGTAGACAGAGGTAGGTAATTATAGGTAAAATCTCATTTCTCCTTTGAACTTGGCATGGTTTAGTACATTAACCCAATTCCTAACAGGTTTTTCTAGATGTCACTCCTCACTAAACTTGCACATTCTTGCAACATAGATGTTTCCATTGCTCAGTCCTTACTTGCTTCTCTCTTTGGATCTAGAATAAAACTACTTGAACGCTAACTTAGAGATTTTATTCTCCCTTAGGGTCTTTGGTAACCTTACATTGGTTCCTGAGATTGTATATTAGGCTCAGGCCAACCCGACAATCTGAGTATTATTTTTCCTACAGCTCAGGTTTGTTGTTGTTGTTATATGCTGTCAAGTTGGACCCAACTCATAGCAACCCCTCCTTGGGTTTCCAAGGCAGTATTACTTCAGAAGTAAATGCCCAATCGTCCTTCCAGGGAGTGGCTGGTGGATTTGAACCACCAACCTTCTGGTTATCAGTCAAGTGCCTTAGGCACTATGCCACCAGAGCTCCCTACAGCTCAGGAATATTTCTGAATTCATCTTTTTATTCTGTAAATGAACTACCCAGGACAAATGTTAGAGATTAGCTTTTCTGCTTGCTTTCTTTCAATCACTTCTCCTCTCCTCCTTTCTAGCATTTAAAACACTTGTGACTTTGTGCATTTTCCTTCTGATTTTTAAAATGTTCCACATGTAAGTTCTATATTTGTTTCCCCCAGAGGATTCTGACCTTCCCATTCTGGTAACCACCAGTTTTGTGTACTAGTTAACATTCGGGATTTGAGAGTCAGACAAACCTGTATTCAAATTCCTAATGTGCCATTTACCATTGACTATGGGTGGCGTAGTGCCTAAGCATTTGACTGTTAACCAGAAGGCTGAGAGTTCAAACCAACCAGTCACTCCTAGAAAAGAAGGTTGGACAATCTACTTCCATAGTGATACAGCCATGGAAAGCCAAAGAGGGATTGCTATGAGTCGTATCCAACTCAATGGCAGTAAGTTCAGTTTGTTTTATGTAATTTGAAGTAATTACCTACCCACCCAGCACTCCAGTGGTTATAAGCTCATGCTCTTACCAGCTGTATGACCTTGGCTCAGTTACATAATCATTCCAAACCTCACTGTTCCTGATCTGTAAAAGGATAGTACCTAATTGTAGGGTTAGTGTAAGGAACAAATGTCATGATGGATATAATTTTTTTAGCAGAATGGCAAAAGTAAATTAAGCGTTCTGTAAATATTAAAACTCAAACCAAACTCACTGCTGTCGAGTCGATTTCGACTCAGAGTGAGCCCTCCTTGGGTTTCCAAGGCAGTAACTCTACAGAAGTAGATTGCCTAGTCTTCCTTCTGAGGAGTGGCTGGTGGGTTTGAACCACCAGCCTTCTGGTTAGCAGTCAAAACCCTTAGGCGCTATGCCATCAGACTATAAATACTAGTTATTATTCATTCAAATTACCAGACCAATATTATGTATGCCAGGTTTCTTGACTTCACTTTGTTCTTAACATAAACATTATTATTTCTAAAATCCAGATTATATTATACCTCTTTTCAGTCAGGATTCACATGAGATTTAGATGAGAAATCTGGAGAGTATGAAGCATTGTCACACTTTATACACAAAGCTAGGCAAATGTATCTGAAGTTCAGTTCTAGTGAGCCCTTATTTGCCCGCTTCTCTCCTGCATGATTTGGCTTACTAATATAGTGCTAAGCACTTGACTGCTAACCAGAAGGCTGGCGGTTCAAACCCACCAGCCACTCCTCAGAAGGCAGATGGGGCAATCTACTTTCGTAGTGATACTGCCTAGGAAACCCAAGGAGGGGTTGCTATGAGTTGGGTCAGACTCAACAGCACATAACAACAACAACAAAGATCAAAAACTAAATAATGAGCTATAAGTATGAGAGTTACAACTACAGAATATCATTGAACCAGAGACCTTCTGTGCAACCACATGGTAAAGATCATGAGGGAGGATTTGACATGTGCACCAAGTGCTTTGGAATCTGAGAACGCGGAAATCAGTGCTCCAATTAATGAGAAACTCAAGGTGGGGGAAAGGGGAGTCTGACCACTGCATCTGTGCTTTTACTGAGCCCAGACTGGTTTCAGCTTAAGTAGCTGCCAAGTTCTGATGTCCTATTCCTCATTGCTCCAAGACCATCGTTCCACAAACTGAGAGCCTAGCAAAGACTACCTTTTCAGAGCGAAATTGTTACAGGAGTGGGAAGTCCTGCTAGAAATTCTCAGGTTTCTAATATCCATTTATAGGTCAATATTCAGCAAGTCAGAAACATTCCAACTACCCACTATTATACAAGAAAGAGCTTAACTTTTAGATCTCTTTGTTTGTAAGGATGTTGTTGGTGGTATCATCTCTGGGACCCAGTCCACTCCCCAAAATAGCAAAGAGAATCCACATAGTAATACAAATTATAACTTGCAACAGTTAAAATGGAAGTCCTGAAGGTGATGAAAACAGGGAACTTTGTAAGTTAAACTAAAGAATTTTGTTATTTGAAGTCCAAGATTATGGTGGCAAAAAAAAAAGAAGAAGAAGAAGACGACAAAGGTATTTTTAAATCAGCACAATAATCAAATTCAACTATAGTGAATATTGACCCAAACAATTAATCAAATCTGGCACAGACTTGCAAACCCTAGCAGATTGTCCAAAGACCATATATGAACAGTATGACACTCTTGAGTTTATAGAAAAGGTCAACTCATGGGGTTTTCCCAGTCCTGGGCCCATCTGTGGCTTCCTTTCCCAAATTTGACTAACAGATTAAATAAAAGAAATTTTGTGTAGCTGCTTCTAAGGGACATTCAGATTGTTCAAAACCCTTTGTATGTTATTCATCCCCATTACTACAAATGAAGTTTTTTTAAAAAAAAAAAAAAGTTGTATACTTTGGGAGTCTTTTTTTCACTAATGAGCCCAAAGTAGCTCTCCTCTCTGATGTCACTAACTATATTGATATATATTTTTTTTCCTCTTTAATTCTGTATAAACTAAAACTAGGTGGCAACAAACAAAACCCAGAAATACAATTTGCATTCTAATGAAAGGATCCTGAAATTATCCTGCTTTCTACTATGGCTTTTCCTGTTGTCCCGTGATACAGGTTCCTATGGGCCTCCTGCTTGGAATAACCCTCCCAAGGTGCATAATAGCCAGAGCTGAGGAATCCTGAAATTGAGGATTCTGAGCCCTGATGCAATGTGTGTACATCAACCTACGGCATTCTTCCTTATTTACAGTTTGGTAAAGAATGCATGTGAAGATATCTTGAACACATTTGGACACATGTTCAAACTGCTTTGAAAAAGAAATGGACATGAGAGAGTGGTATCCAAGTTGAAAGCAGGCAAGAATTTCAGATTTCAAGGACTGAATTGAAAAGGGAACATCTGTTAGATCCCCTGGGTTTGAGGGATGTCTGTGTAAGTCTTCATATCTCTGATAGTGTGCGCATAGTGGTGAGGATGGAGACTTCCATCCCCAAATCTAAAAAGATTGAGAGATTTTGGAGGGTCCAGATGTGCCAAAGGTCAGAGGGATCAATAAACAGGCCCTACCACTGAAAGAGGAGGGAAAAAAAAAAGATTTGAATAGAAAACTGCTACTGAAGGGAAGGCACTGAAAGAGAGGTAAGGGAGTTTCTGAATAATTAAAAAGTTAAGAATAAGCAAACTCAGTTACCATGGGGGAAGGAGGTGGGGTGGAGGATAAAAAGCAGTTGATGTGGTAATTAAGAATTTGGTGGGAGCCTGGGCAGGTCACCTCCTTTCTCAGATCAGAGCCCCATCAGAAATTCTTTCAAGTGTCCTTCTGCGTCGCCAAAGATGACAACAGCAAATCAATAAGTGCTTGAAATGAAAGGGGATGTTGGCTAGCCCCCAGGCTACAGATTTCCCGCCGCCAGCCTTTTCTGAACTCCTAGCGTGCCTTTGCACCGCCTCTCTGAAGAGGAGCTACTTTTTATTCTATTCTCAGAATGAAGGTAAGTGCTCAGTTAGCATATCTATTAAATACAGGCTCTGGTTCCGGCTCTCGCGTAGTGCGGAGAGCGCGCTGCCGTAGCTTGTCCAGCCAGTGGACCAGACAGAGGTGGAGGGGAAGCTTGGCCCGGCGGCCGGCAGGGCCATACACCTCCCGGGCTGGCCCAGCTTCTCCCAGGGTTTAGCGCTCCTGGGTGGGAGCTGCAAGGTCGCGGAGGGAGCCAAGGGCCTGAATGGCAGCGGCAATCGGAGGGCTCCTTTCACTTTATTTATTTGCAAACAAGAACAAAATCTTGAAGAACAGAAGTAAAGGGCAGATGCTCCAGAATTAAAGCTCAGAATCTACCGCATAGTAGATTCAGTTCTGAGTTTCCGATATTGGTCTGTTACCCTTCCCATATCCTTCTCTCCCCTAATATGTCTTGATTTACCAATCTGTCCAGCGCCCAATAACCCCGGGACGTTTTAATTAGGTAATTCATTAGTGAGTCAATACAGACATTTATATATTCTTTTAGCTCAAGTAGTTAAGTATTAATTTCGAAATGATTATAAAACACCGGCATAAGCAACGCATAGTGATTTTAATTTATATGCAAATCAATTGGTTCGTCTTAAATGCTTCTCTCTCTCTCTCTCTCTCTCTCTCTCTCTCTCTCTCTCTTTTCTTTAACAATTTTTGTATTGTAGCATCGGAAGCACGGATCAAACCTCCTGAACAGACAATTCGGAAACAAGATCTGGGCTGGACGGAAAATTTAGAAGAGCCACAAATCAATAATGTTTGAGGCAGTTAAACCTCGCTAGCCATTGGTATTTACATACTCGCTTGTTGTCAGATAAGGAGCTGGGGAAATTGCTTGCCAGGGTTGAGATCATAATCCAGAATGAAGAAAGTAAATGATAGTACGAAGCCCGGCAACTGGCTCTAAATAATACTGTACCTTTCCCAAACCCTGGCTCTTAGGTGAAAGGGATTTGGCAGAGGTCATTCCACGTTTCTTCTCGTTTTCCCTAGAGTTTGTTCACCAAATTTTCCGCCCTCCCTAAACTTCCCAATTTGATTCTTGTTCTAACAGTTCTGCCACTTGTTTCTAAATATTGGAAGAAGAGGTATAATTGAGAATCTCACTGAAAATCTTTGAATCCACTTAGCCAGCCCAGCTCCTCCTATGCTCAGTATTTTAGGTTGTGTTTATCCCCGTGTCCTCTAGAAATTAAATCAGATAACTGAAAAGGCAGCAGGAGTGGCTGGGAAAAACGGTCCAGTGCACTGTCTTACTGAAAGGCTATTACATCTTTAGACATAAAATTTTAATTTTGGAAAAGTAAAAAGGCTGTATGCTTCGGGGATGTTTTTCTAAAATATTCTAGGACAGGGAATCTCACCAGGGATTACCAGGAGATCCACAACGCAGTTTGCAGTTGTTTATGTAAAAGTGTAACATCCTTGAAATTCGCAGATACATAGGTCAGTGTCTCCCACCCCAGGCTCCCAGCCAGGAGATCTGGCCTTTAAGGAGCTGGTACCTTTGATGCTACAATCTTGTTTACATCTGCAGTGCGGGGAATTGCTTGCTTTTCTTGGATGCTCCCCCCCACCCCTTCTAATTTGAAGTAATCGGAATCTAAATACAATCCCCACGACCCATTCTTCCATTACTGCCCTGACTGAGGGGAAAACCTGAAATCCGCGTCTTAAATCAGCTCGGAGGTTTGTAGCCCCCCAGCACCCTGCCTCCTCGCTGCATGCCTAATGTATTCCCTGGTGATTCTGGGCATTAATTAGTTGTTTAATAGGAGTATGACTAAAAATGTAAAAGAAGGATTAGGAGCGTGAAACGTATGTCCAGCTCCTTCCACACACTAGAGGAGGGAATGAGAATCAGTCTGTATCTTCTATTTCTCCAGGAGCCATTTGCATTTCCCACCAGCTGCTCACTTCAGCTGCGCGGGCGCTGGGCAAGACGAGGACCCAAAAGCTCTGCGCGGTGTCTGCGGCGGCTGGGACAGGGGTTAACCAACCCTCGGCGGGCAGGACTCCCGACAGAAGGGAGGCGAAGGGAACGTGAGCTTCCTGGAGCCCCTTCACCTCAGCCCGGGTTTGCAAACCTCGGAATCCTTAAAGGGGGGAGGAGGGAAAGTTGCACGCCTTTATCTGCGCGTCTCTCCAGCGCAGCCCCATTCCTTTTTGCCTGTTATTTCCAAGCTTCTCTGAATCTTCCAGTCTGATTCCTCTCTCTTTTCCTACTTTTCCGGAAGCGATTCCCCAATCCTCGCTACCCACTGAAGGCGAAGCCGTTCTGTTATGGTCGTCTCTCAATCTCTATAAAATGAAAAGAAAAAAAAGGCGGGGAGCATTAACCCATTTATCAGGGAAAGAGGAGACACCAAGAATTTAACTTAAAAGTTGATGGATAGACATGAAAATGTCTTTCTCCGACCACATTTTCCAGTATGGTGTGACTTATTAGTTCAGTTATGGAATTTATTGGAGAAATTTTATTTTCTTGCTTCAGCAACCTTTCAGAAACCAGAAATAATTTTTTTCAGTCAGAAGGGGAAACAAAAATTAAAACAGCACATGGAATTTTCCCCCTCATTTCTTTCCCCTTAAATAACTCTCTTCAGTTTCCAATCGGTAAAGAAAGTTTGAATTTCCATAAATGTTACCTAGAAGTTAGAAATGGCTTGGAAATGTAGATCTCCCGTCACTTTTCTTCGTGGCTGAAGAGGCTAACCCTTTCCATAAAATGAGTCCATCTGTCGACTGTTAGCTATTTCAAAGTAAAGGGATTTAGCACTCAAAACAAATTGAGCAAGTTTGTTTGCCTGTTTTTACTGCTAACTCAAATGAATTCAAAACACGGAGTAATTCAAGAAAACACGTAACATATTCCAGACAGCTCCCAAACGTAGAGAAAGCCGTGCACCTATGTGGTAATCCGGGTTATTTTTGAACACCAGCCTTTTTTTTAAAAAAAAGTATATATTTTATGCTCTGCTAGCAAGCCTTTTTATTTTACTAAAATCGCTTGAACTGGTATATTGATTTAGAAAGACCAATACAACTTTTAGAGAGAACTTTATTCTCTATTAGGGATCAATCGGGAGGGCTCTTTAATGGCAGGCCCAGCTAAGTTTTGCGCCCTTGCAGGGGTTAATGTTGGTGGGAAAACCCGAACCCACCGGCTATGACTCTTTCCGGACACTTTCCAAAAACATACATTAACCGGACGCCCTTGAGATTGAAAGAACTTTGTCCAATACGCCTGGCAGAAACCTTCGCACCTGGTCCTGCAGGCGAAGCATATTTATAGCCTTCCACTCAAAGGCAGAACAGAGCAAAAATATCCTGCTAGCTACCAAAATACTCGTCCTTACTCCAGTCAAGAAATCAGAAAATCAGGGTTCAGAAGTAGGGCTCACTTTGGGGGTGAGAACAGCACTTCTAACTTCTCACGCTCTTCGCTTTTTAGGCGGAAATGTGAATTTGGGAGAAGCTTTCCCACCATCACCGCCACCACCCCCATTCCTGCAATTTAATACCATCCTCACCAGGAACCTTAACCTCGTCATTTTAAAAAATGAGATATCCGTGACCCAGGGTGAACTTGTTGAGTGTAGGTACAGCAGAGGAAATTCTAGACTCTATGAGCGCCTGATCCTTGTCCAGCACAATGTCTTAGTGCACACTGGTCAGAACAGGGCCGTGCCCACCTGCGCGCGCAGATCCGGAGCGGGCCCCTGGTCCACCAGCCTTTGACCTCGGGCGCGGTGTCCTGGCCCCTCTGGGCCAAGAGCCCGGGCTTCCTCGGACAGGGAGGTCCTCCTGGGTTGACCGGTCTTGCTGCCTCCAGACTATTGCCCACCCACATACTCTCTCGCGCTCACCCCATTTTTCCAAATTTCTCCTCAGTCAACCTCAATCACCCCTACTCCGCCCACCCCCACTCCCGCCTCCAGTCCCTCCTTCACTTTTCCCTGAAATCTATCATGTTGTGACCTCTTCTCTCAGCCTCGCAGGAGTGAAAGAAGGTCACACACGCTCCCGCGTACACACACACACACACTCCACACGCCTCGCCCCAAACAAACCCACGCACACGGTCCTTTGTTCCATTTTGGGGGCCACTTTCCCTGCCTCTAATCCCGACTGGTTCTGGTTTCCTCCGCAGGACTACGCTTCTGTCTCCCGGACGCCTTGGGCCTCCCTTTCTGATTTATTAGGGCTCCTGGTTTCACGTGGATTTCTTTTCCTTCTACTCAATCCCATCCTCCCCAGCTGTCCTCCTTTCCACACTGGGAGTGCGTGCTCCCTGCCTTTCGATCGGCTCCAGTCTCAGCACCCTTCCCAGCTCCGTCCCTCTAGTGCTTTCCTGGGCTCTTTCTCCGCTCCCGGCTTTTCAGCTCGCAGGCCCCAGCCTCCCTCCACTGCCTCATTTCTCGCCTCCCCTGCCCTGCTCCTTGCGGTCCCTAAGCGATCCCCGAGTGCTGCGCTCGCTCCTCGCTCGCCGGCCGCGCAGCCCGAGTCGGCTGTCCGCCCGCCCGCCCGCCCGCCAGCCAGCCCGCCCGCCACTGTGCAGCGGAGTTTGGTGGAATCTCTGCTGACGTCACGTCACTCCTCACACGGAGTCTGAGCTGAAGGAAGAGAGAGGGAGTGAAAGGGAGGGAGGGAAGAGAGAGAGGGCAGAGAGGGAGGGCGAGACAGAGCCAGAAAGCTGGAGAGGAGCAGAAAGAAACTGCCAGTGACGGCTAGATTTCGGAGTCCGCCGAGCCACTGTTCACTGTCTCGGAACTTGGCACCCCCGGCAGCAGTCCTCTAGGGCCCGGCCTTTGGGCACTTGCGGTCCAGCTCGCGCCTTGGCTCGCTGGAAATCGCCCCTGGAAGAGGTGGGACGCGGAGACAGCAGCTCTCTCCCGGTAGCGGGTAAGTGGAGGCCGTCTCTCCCGCAGGGATGTGAGATAATGCAAGTCTGGAAATTTGTTCCACTCTGGCGAATCTTCACCGTAGGTGATTTGTGGCTCTCGGTTCTTCGGTTTCTCCGAGTTAGCGCAGTTGGGAAACAGACCTTGCAAAGCCCTGTTCCCTTCGTCCCCAGCCACAAACACTAACAATCTACAGGGTGCCGAAGTCGAGTGGGGAGAGAGACCACGGCTGGCATTTAAAACGAGGCATCTTCCCTTAAATCTAGGCGCCAACACTGCAGGGACAAATCCTCAGGCCAAGGATTAGCATTCTCAAGATAAAGGGCCGGTTACAAAATTTCAGCTACTGGAAGATTAGCCCCCGTCGCATTGTTACCCTTTGGGGAAAGGGGTAAAAAAATCATCTTAACTGGTAGTGACCTGGGTGCCAGGCCTCAATGCCAAGGGCGCACAATTACTTTGGATTATAAATCCTTTAAATTGATCAGCAGTCAACTCCAATTTTGCACTTCAGGAGATAGGTTTTAAATGGGTACAGGGAGAAAACTAGTTTACAACTGGTGACTAAGGGGGGAAAAAAATGTGATTCTTAACCTGAAAAATTTGTTCCCCTTTTTATTCCTATTTAATACCTTACTTTCACAAGCTATTTAGAAGTCACGCCATCCGTCATAAGTGGTGTAATTTTCATTCTCTCTTTTGTGTGAGCATTATATGTTCATAAAGTAAACTAATGAGGAAAAAAAACTTTCACTATTATAGATTAAAACAAGGTAGGAATTAATACACTCTAAAACATTTTTTCTTTTAAAAAAACTACTATCTGATCTAGAGAGATTTTCATGCACTCCTTTTAGGCAATTAATAAAGATAAATGATTCTTTCATGATACAAAATTTCATTTTGGAGGAAATTCAACTAAAATGCAAACATTTATAATGTCAAGGAAACAAAGCACTTGCAGAATAGATTGAGACTTCTTGTTGCTGCAATGTAAAATAAGCATGCAAGATTTCAGTAACCAAACTTTCCCAAAAAATTAAATAGCTGCTTCATTTATGGAATGTTTTCCTGCACCTCAGCAAAACTACACTTAAATTATTCAGGTGGCTTTGTTCCTTAAGTTGAACACGTTTGTCTTCAAATGTTCCTAAAGCATCAATATTAATTGGTTTAAGAAGGCTGAAGCATGGCAAAATACAGAACTACATTAAGCAGTATTTTAATTTCCTTAAATGATTACCCACTGCAAATTAATTTACTGGCTAATCTCACCAATTTACTTAATTTAAAACATATGTTCTTGTGCTGTTTATTTTTAAGCTTTCCATTAAAGATTTTGTTCTTGGATAACAAACTGAATGGAAAAGGGGGAATGTGAAAGGATTTGGAATTCTTAGACTTTTTTTTTTTTCCCTGCAATGATATTCTATGGCAATCATCAGAAAATATTTTTAAGCAAGTTATGTTATTTCTTAGGCTTTGCCTGCCTGCCTTGGGCAGTGTGGCTCAATGTGTTTTTTAGCATGTTCACAATATAAAACTCAAGATGATCAAAACAAGATTGATACACACACACACACAGACACACACTCCAACCACGACATGAACTCTAGGAGTTGAGAACAACTTCCTATCAGGAAAAGTTGTGCATCTCAATTTGTGGGGTCAATTAGCCATCGAAGTCAGTCTACAAGTCTGGGAGCCACATTTGTCACACAAGATTTGTCTTGACAGGGCAAGTTTAAGGATCGGCAGACAGGAATTGGAGGTGTCTTTTTAAAAATTATCTTCCCCAGTTATTTAGGCTCAATTCATCTAGTAGGCCAGGTCATTATATAGAGCATAAAATGCAGGTCTCAGGGCTCATTTTGACTGCAAACTAAATGCCCAAGTCACAAGAACATGTAGAAGTGGGCTAAGAAACACGCCTTGACCTTCTTTTCAATGCTTAGCGTGGAGCCCTCTGAGTTCTTGATGATTTGTTTGGTATTGCTTTGTTTGGTCTTCAGCACTGAGGCATTGGAAGTCCGGGGAGAATGTGTAATAATTGACTGACTTTACACTGAGCAACCTGATTTTTTTCTTTTGTGTATTTCATTCTTTTAGAAAATAAAAACAATTTGCAGTTATCATCTGCAATGCTCCGGCCATCGGCTAATAATGCAGCCAGTTCAGATATTAAAAGAAAAAAAAAAAAGATTATCGAAATGATGATGACATGCAAATTTCCCTTGAAATTATCATAAGTAAACATTTGAAGTCTGGACTAATAAAATCCCATCTGTGTTACTTCATATCGAGTTAGTAGAGAGCTGTGATAATGAATTTTGTAATATCTCACGAACAGACATCTCAATCAGGGACTAATCCTGTGATTTTACTGCAGAATCACTAAATCTGGAGCCGCCAAACTGCTACTTCTGGGCCCCTGGGCCCGCAAGGATCCGCAGACCCCCGCCCGCGTCCCGGCTAGCGAGTAGGGGAACTGCCTGGTCGTCCCCACTTTTGGATTGGCTGCAACGCCAGGCAACCCCTTCTCCAGGCAGCGACCTTGGCATGAGGCTCCCGGCACCTGGCTTGCTCTAGGAGAGGCCAAGGAGCAGGGCAAGGCGACTTAGGCCAGAGCCAGGCCCGCAGTTCCCTGCCCCGCCTGTTTCTCCACCACCGGGCAACGCCCGCTGGCAGTCCCGGCCCCAGCCCCGCGCGAAGTGGTCCCTCCCGCCGCCAGCGTACCCTGGTTGGCGTGGAGATCGAAAGGCAGCCTGGGACCTTCTTTCTTTTCTTCAGTCTTTAAAGCAGCCGCGGCGGCTCCTCTACAACCCCAACGGAGCCCCTCGCCACCCACCTCTCCTGCTTTGCCTGTGGCGGAGAAGGGGGAGCACGTTAAACGCTTGGCTAGCTGCGTTGTGGTTGGAAATTTGCAAAAGATTTGGCTTGCCGGGGAGAGGAAGGGGGAGATCTGACGAGTAGCTCTCCCAGGGCGACTTCTCCTCCTTTGGCAGGCAGTAAACCCTCCGGGGACGTTTGCTTTGCCCTCCTAAGTCTCACTTCGTCCTCCCCGTCCATCCCTCCTCGGTGATCTTAAATCATGCGTTAGGATAAATAAATAGCCGGGTGAGTATCTCCAGGGAAAAGCGTGGCTAAATATGGAAAAGTGGCTCCTGATGGATGAGAGGCCCAAAGCCATTCGCTCCTGGAGCACCCTAGGCCCATAGCCTTAAAATCCTCTTCTATTCAGAAATAACATACAGAAAACCGGGGGGAACTGTTGTCTAGGACAGAGGCAAGTTGGCTCCGACATTTTACAAATGTTTGCTGAACACCAACTAATAGATAAACATTGTGCTGATGCCTTCGCATTGAATTCCCGAAATTTTTTTATCTATTAAGGTTGCCCTCTTATTCAGACCGGCGCTTAACCCTGACCTAAACGTCCCTGTGAATAGATGCACACCCTCGTTCCCCAGAAGACAGTGGCTTTGAAAGCCTGTTGCCCCTGGGCCCAATTTTCTGCAACTCTGGAGGGAGATGCCCCTTGTGGCAAACAGATGCCCCAGATCAAGGGCAGGAATAGGGATGTGGCCAGACGGCCAAAACCTGTCAGGTTCGAGAAATACGCCTGAAGCCTGGCACTAAGTAGGCGCCTAACAGCTAGTACTGAAGTTGCCCGCCCGCTGCCGATTCTCATAGCTCTCATCTCTTGTGTTTTGCAGATAACGGGGAATGGAGACCAACTGCCGCAAACTAGTGTCGGCGTGTGTGCAATTAGGTAAGAGGTCGCTTGTCCAGCCGGGTTCTACAGACCGGAGGCCGCGCCACGTGAGGGCAATGGGAGGGTGCCAGCCCGGCAGCTAGGCCCTGGCCTGGGGCGCTTCCTGGAGGGGTTGGCCTGGGCTGGACCAAAATCAGAACTAGGACGTTGCCTGCCTCTCCCAACCCAGGCGGGCAGTGGATGCTAAGGGAGCCGCGCGGCGCGTCCGAAGCCCAAGGCCTGCTCCTCCCAGAGGGAACCCTGAGTGGCTGAGGAGGTGCAGAGAGACCACGCCGCCTTGCGCCACGTTGCCAGAGGGTCCGGGAGATGGGAGTACCCTCCATTCTTTCCTCTAACTGGGTCTCTACTCTTTGTCCTTCTGTCTTTTCTGTCCTACCTCGCCTTCCTCCCGCCCTCCACCCCGCCCCGACTCCCATCCGCCGTGGTCCGGGGGTCTCTCCCTCCCACGTGGGCGGGCGCGCGCGGACGGCCCAGGCGTGCAGCCGGCGGTCGTTGAATGCCTCTTCTCCAAAGACTCCGAAATCAAAAAGGTCGAGTTCACCGACTCTCCCGAGAGCAGGAAAGAGGCTGCCAGCAGCAAGCTCTTCCCGCGGCAGCATCCCGGCGCCAATGGTAAGGCCGGGAGGGAGGTGCAGGCAGCGCGCTGGGCACCCGCCTCCGGGCCTCTGGGCCTCGGGTGAGGCGCACGCAGGCGAGACAGCCAAGTGGGGAGCGCCTGCTGCCTGAGTTTAGACGGCCTCTGGGTGGGACGGGAAGCAGCCGTCTCAGGGACGTTAATTCCTTTCCTCAAATTATACTGCACTCCTGAGACCCAACACCTCTCTCTCTCTCTCTCTCTCTCTCTCTCTCTCTCTCTGTCTCTCTCTCTCTCTCGGTCTTTCTCTCTCGCTGTGGCCTGATCTTCTCTTTACGCACGCCCCACTTAGCCAACGCGCCTCTAAGCTGGCGTGGAAAACTGGTGCAATAGCGACCTCTGTCGCTCGCCACGTCCCATTGCGTGCCTAACCACCAGGCCCCATCCGGGCCCGGTGACACTCAGTTCTGCCCCTCCCAGGCCTGTGGGTATGGGGTTTACCGCGGGAAGGGAGCAAAGGAAGCTTGGGTTGGTGATCATTTGCCAGCGCGGAGAGAGAGGAGGCGGGGCGCGAGTGTGGAGAGGCTGAAAACAGCTCTGCAGAGCCTCAGGGCAGCGACTGCGCAGCAGCCGAGGGTGGCACGGAGAGTGTACGCCCCCGTCGACCCGACCCTACCTGTTGTGCTAGTGGCGAACGCTCGGATTTTGCTGGTGTCGTGGCATGATTGACTCTAGTCGAGACCATGGACATTGCTGCTCAGAGTCTGAAGGCTTGTGTAAAAAGCTCAAACGTCTCCAAACACTGCACAGGCCTTCGCGGAATTGAAACGTGTGTGTGTGTGTGTGTGTGTGTGTGTAAGACACAGGTAGACACCCTTCCTTTGGAACACATGAAAAACTCAAACTTACTCTTCCTCTATTCTCCGGCTTTGCCAGGCTCTGTGATAAATAAATGCCAAGCCTTAGGAGGTTGTTGACCTTTGATAGAGTGAGGAGATAAATCCCCCCTCACCTTCGGCCTCTAACGCCTTCTTTCAGGATTAAAATGTAAGGATACAAAAAGTAATGTTTGCCAGAGAGGGGTCAATTGGGACCCCCTGCAAGTAACCAAACTGTGAATTACTCAGAAGAAAATAAACCATTTGCGCTTCCTCGTGAATCTGAGAGGAAAGCATCGTTTTTGGAAGTAAAATATCTAAAGCAGTCTGGAGTAGAACTGCCCCAACACTCACAATATCGTGAGTCCTCCTGCTTGGCCAGTTAAACGCTCACTTGTCCGGGATTAACCCCATGGGGTTAAATGGGGGCAATGCAGAGATAACGTCGGGTGATTTCTGTCATTAAGACTGTGTTAAATTCTTCTTCTGTTTGATAAACGGTCGTAAAAATAAATTATTAGACTGGAGTATGTTTGGGATAAGAAGCTCTAGTAGCATAGTGCCTAAGGCACTTAACTGCTAACCAGAAGGCTGGCGGTTCAAACCCACCAGCCACTCCTCAGAAGGAAGATTGGGCAGTCTATTTCCGTAGTGATACTGCCTTGGAAACCCTTGGAGGAGTCGCTATGAGTAGGATCCGACTCTAGGACAGTGAGTTTTTTATCTTTGGGATTTGGTCAAAAATCTAGAGCAGCGGTGACTTCCGGAGAAAATATTTTGTGCGTGCTCAGCCCTGGCTCTGGCCACACCAGGGGAGCGCCTCGATCTAGCTTTGCACAGGACCAGCGCTATGGCAAGGCTGACATTTCTTGATGACAAGGAGCTGACAAGACACTAAATGTCTCCTCCCACTCCCCTGCCAGCACCCAGGGTTTTCTGCACCCGAGAATGGTTTCTGAGGACAGGTGGTCTCCATGCGACTTGAGAGAGGCAGGAGTCCTGTGAGGAGAAATCTAGGGTAGGATGGGAGCCTCTTAAGTGTGCAAGAGGTGGTGGGGAGCAGAGTCACGTCCATGCTCATTAACTGTCGGCCAGGAGCCCCTGGGCGTTCACTTTGGATAATTAGCAAATAAATGAATAACTGCTAATAAGGAATCATTGTTTTCTTAACCATTACTTTCAGGCCCAGATTATTTAGTGCACGTGAAAGGCACTTCCCCAACACTGCCTATACGTTTGTTTTCTACCTTTTGGACAGAAGGGGAAAACTGCTGCCCAAACACGTTTAATGCCATTAATTAAGAAGAGGCATGTGACGGGAAGAAATGCTGAAAATCTTGATTTTACTGGCTTTCAGTGAACTTGGTAGACCAAAACTGTCACAGATGGATAGGAAAAGCTATAGCATGCCTGAGAGAAGGGCGCCAGAGCCACCTTTAACTTAGAGGGTATGCAAGTTCCTGGCCACTGCCTGCTTTAAAAACAAAGGAATTTATTTTCTTTATTTTTCTACAGTTTTTATTGGCTTTAAAAAAGAAAAATGTTTTCAATGGCATTCGATGCTTTAAAAAGGCGATGGTATTGAATTGTTAGTACTCCCGCTCAAAAAATAAAAAAAGAAAAAGAAAGAAAGAAAGGAGAGGAAAGGAAAAAAAAAAAAACATTATATTTGGAGGAAAAACACAGTCGTTGAGGGGTCTGTTGCTAATCATGTTGATCCCTTGTGTCTCAGAGGAGAACAGTGCTCCATGAGGTATTCAGTGGCTGGATTTTCAGTAGATTGCCAGGCCTTTCTTTCAAGTACCTCTAAAGAATCCACCTTCTAACTAGTGGGCATCACTCAGGAACCCCTAATCTCCTTGACACCTTTTCAAAAAACGCTCTCTGAGTAGGCAGCTTCGACTTTTGGGAGGTTTGATTGGGCTCTTGTCCCTTCCTAAAGGGGCTCCCTTCACTGTGACACCCACTGGCCGACCCCAGGCTGTCTCAAAACCCAAAATGGGAGTAGTGGGCATGATGGTGGCTGGACATCTGTAAGGCCAGGCCTTTGGGAAGTGTGGAGAGAGGCAAGGGAAAAGCATGGGGACAGGAAGAGTTGTCAAGTTAAGCAGCTACTCTTCAGGAAGGGCCAGAGGCCGACAGAGAACGTCGACCTAGAAAGAGACTTTTAGCTTTTTCCCTTGCTTTGGGGGTTCCCAGAAGAAGCTCTGTTTTGCAGAGCTAATAGAGTAGTCTTGACCTTCAGGAAAAGGAATGACGGACCTTCTGTCGTCAGTGACCCAGAAAGTTTCAGGGAGGCGGCTCTAAACCCAGGCTGTGGGTTGAAATCGGACCGTGCTGCCGCCCTTTGGCCTCAGCACCTGGCTTCGCGTCGGGGCTTGGGGCGAGTACCTACGCCCGACCGACCTCCGCGACACCATTAATTTTTAAATAGCTTTGGCAGAATACAAGGGCTGATAGTATTCGACCCGACCTAAGTATCTGCTGGTAACAGACTTCGTCCCTTTGCGGGGAAAGGGAGCACTATCAGGCCTTCCGGACATCCTGATCTACAGCTCAAACCCCAAACCCTTCACACAGCAGCTTGATTTCAGGTTTCTTCCCAAGACGCGGGTCAATCCGGGCTTCCTAGGCGGCCGCAGACCCTTATTCATTCAATCACCAAATGTTTGTCGAGGATATACTGCGTGGACTCTAACGTACTCTCCGAAAACAAATAATAGGGCTTCCTTTCTCTGTTATGAAGCTATTTTAATGCTAACACCGATATCAGCGAAAGCAGCCCAGACCGTCACTAGCAAAACGCAAAATGGTGGTGCTTGGGGAGGCAATCGGGGCCTGAGCATTATAGGAAAGAGGGCAAGGTTTAGAAGGCAGAGGAAGAGAGGAAAGGGAAGTCGGGTAAAGAAGTTTCCGTTTTCTTCTCTCCCCCAGCCAAATCTGCAGCTGCCTCTCCGATGTGTAGTTTTTCCCTACCAGAGAAAATTATGCCAGTTGTCCAAAGGTAGTCAGTCCCTGCGGATTCCCGCCCGCAGAGGTGGTATTTACGCGACGCGTTCCTCGCTACTGACATGGTGCGCGCTCAAAGTTTTTTTTTTAAGGTTGGTTTAGCTGTTACTCCGCACCGCCCGCTGTTAATATATCCAGCAGTTGTTAGAGCGACTCCGGGGAAAAGGAAATGTATAACGAAAGCTTATTCGTGAGCAGGAATATACTAATGGAACAATCTGATGTCTTCTTAATCCTATGTAAAAAGCTTTGTCGTCTTCCTAATATTGACTGAATGGGTAATTAATGGCTCTTCATCTAGACGAATACCCTGTAATCCAAGATACCCAAAAGACAACAATCCCAAACTAGAAGACAAAAGGCCCAACTGAGGCCATTCCCCTGGCCCCAAACCCATCAGTAGGGACTCTGTTTGGGAAAGTTTCCTTTCAGAGATGAAACAGGCAGGAATGGGAAAATATACTTACCATTCCGGCTGGACTTAACCACAGAGCCTAGCCGCCCACCTCAGTTTTCCACTTTCCCCACCAGCCTTCCCTTGGCATTTCTTTCTTCTTAACTCCTTTAGGATGTTACCATCATTATGGTCCCGACCAACACCTTTCCCCTCAAGGCCCCACCTTTCCTTTGGGGAAGTGGTTGATACCAGATGCTCAACATACAAAGTCCCCAGAAGCTCAGGCAAAGGAACAAACTCTTCTCAAGGGGAAGAGGTGCCTTTCTTTAACAACCTGGGCATAGAGTCTGGGAGGAGTAAGGCAGTTGGGAGGAGAGGGAAGAAATTAATAGAGAGAAAGCATGAAAAATGGGGGGGAGGGAGAAGGGGAGAGAGCGTTAAAGAGCGATCAGGAGTGATGGAGTCAACTTCATTGTGAGGATCTGACAGGAAGAGTGCCTATGATTCTCCCAGCATGTTTGTAACAGGCTGACATTTTAATTTAAATGTTTAGAAGTAATATATTACTTGAGTTACTAATATGAGATGGGTTCCTTTTTTTTTTTTTTTTTTTTGTCAGCTGACAGCTTTTAAAATATTATTTCGCTAGGGAAATAAAAGCTTCATCTCAGATTATAGGTGGGTATTTTTGGATTTATGTGATTTATGGTATCCATGACAACTAATGCTGAATGTTAGCTACCAGCCTGTCTAGAAGAGGGGAGACAGAAAAAAGGGAGCGTGAGAGAAACAGAAAAGAAGGACACGAGCTGGGGAGGGGAAAGAAGAGAAGATAAAGGGAGGAGAATTTTAATCCAATTGTTTTTTTTAAAAAAAAAAAAAAAAAAGATTTCCTTAGCCCCTTGCCATTCTGGACGTGGATATCAATATTCATTGTCATATTCTATCTATCCGCCTACCTACCCATCTCTGTTCTCCCAGCATTCTTTTTATTTTACTGACTCACAGTTAAGAGGTGGGAAAAAAGAAATGGTTGCATTCCACAGATTAAATGGGCGCCTAGTAAACCTGTAGTGCTGACATGCAAATATGGGGCATTACAGTTTGCAGGCTTTCAGCAGCCATCGGAAAAACAAACTCACTGCCCTTGAGTAGACTCGACTCACAGCGACCCCTCCTTGGGTTTCGGAGACAGTATATCTACGGAAGTAGATTGCCTAACCTTCCTTCCCAGGAGTGGCTGGCGGGTTTGAACCACCAGCCTTCTGGTTAGCTGTCAAATGCCTTAGGCACTACGCCACAGAGCTCCTAGAGCCTCCGCTAATCCTGCGTTCTCCGAACCCCCACTCCCCCAACCAGTTTCCCAAACCTTAAGGGCTTCAGCAACTAGAGAATGATGAGACGAAACATGGGTGCGATCTGCATCTGCAGAAACCAGAGAGGGTGGGTATGCATAAGAAAGACTTGTAACTCAGAAAAGAATCTGCCCCCTATTAAAAACCAGCACTTTTTAAAATTCCGTTTAGGGACTGGGAAAAAAGCCACGAGCAAAGCCTTTAATTTCTGGGTCCACTGGCTTCATGGCTGTGGGGGAAAGGGGCCCTTTCCAGGTTGGTTTGGAAAAGCCACGCAGAGGGAGGAGGGGAGGAAAGGCCACTTCTTGGGCAGGGTGCAAGGTCTCCACCTGACCTGTGCGCCTTACACTCTACTCGCCTACACACTCAGGCCCGTCACGTGGCTCTGAGCGGAGTCCAGGCGGGTCTTGTCCTTGAGTTGCTCTGGGCAGGGGCAGGATTCCCGCCTTTCCGTGGCCTGACAACGCGGGGAGACTTCTAATTAAACCATCTTCCAGGTGAGCTCCGAGTACTCATTCTTTCCCAAAGCCAATGAGTGTTAGGTTAGAACCCAACCATACCAGGGTCGCCGCCGCCGCCGCCGCCGCCGCCAAAGGTTGGCCGCTCAGCCCAACCGAGAGGGTTAGATAGTCTTTGCGCAACTAACGCTAACGACTATGAAATTAAATAAGACTTTAAGAGTGATGATTGGTAGCAAATAACCAGCTGAAAATCGTTTGACCCCCCTATCACACATTTCCCTCCCCAAGGATCTCTTTTTTTAAAAGAATGAGCAAAAATACCCAATTAGGAAGACGTCCGATGCTCTTCGGATTCGAAACCCCAAACCCGCACTGGGCTTCCCTTCCGCGCCTGCGGGGATGTACTGTAGCTCCAGCCTCCCTGCCGGGACCATGAGGATTTTTCTGGGCTAAAAACGTCTGTGATGGAAGAAGAAATAACAGTATTTCCTCTAATCAGTCACAGGAGAGCAGAACCCACAAAATACTCAAAATATGTTTACGTCCAGCCTCATAGTCGTCTATGCAGTGCTTACAAACACAAAGTCTTTTTGCAGATTAAATGTTCGAAATTGCTCTCCACACACCACAGAGTTTTGAAGTTTTGAAAAACCTTCCTTGGTCTCCACTACTTACCTCCTTTTCCCTGTTATGTTGATGTCCTCCTGCCTCCTACAGAGTGAATCCTAGTGGAGCCAGAAGAGTGCGACCAAGTTTTGACTCCCTAGAATGTGTGACTCATACTCATGGGTCTCATACTCATTAGGGTCGCACTGTGAGTTGGAATTGATTCCAGGGCAATGGGTTTGTTGTCTAGATTGTGTGAAGTGCTTAGTAGTTGAAACTGTGGCTGGAAAATGCAACTAAAAGCCTCGCTTTGATTCGGTTGTTTGGAGAGCTCAGGGATATATATATATATATATATATATATATATATATATATATATATT
>NW_006921658.1:6496200-6524177 GCF_000298275.1 Orycteropus afer afer
GATATATATATATATATATATATATATATATATATATATATTCTGAGTTCTCCAGATAATTATTTTTTTTAAATTGTATTTTCTTAACTTTGCTATGACTTGACACAATTCAAGATTCCTTATTGTTTTAGGCTTTTTAGGCTATCTGCAGATCACCAATGCTTTTGACTTCTCCCACACTTTTGTGCTTTGAGGAGCTGTCATTTGCCCCGGGTTTTTCACTCACTTTGGAGACTGGTTGAGGTCCTTAGTACATGTGTATTTCCCATGATGCAAGTACTGTCAGTGGAGTAGAGCCACCAGAGTTTAAATCAAAATTCCATGGGTTTATTGAGAGATGGGAACAGCTTAGAAATCTCTATGGTGCTATGGTGTTTCCCAGCTTCCTAGAGTAAGGAATTAAAAAAAAAAAAAAAAAACACCCAAGCCTCTGCCAAAAATTGCACTCCTAGGTTTGAATCTTGAAACAAGGAAAAGGATGTGCTCATTGCAGTGGCATATTTTTCATCATTTGATGTGATGAGTTTCTTTGTAAAAGGAAGCTTTAGGTGCATGATATTGTGGAGACCAAAGTTATGTGAAGGTTTAAAAGAAGAAACTGGAATATGATTAGTAAACACATTGGGCAGAATAGAGCTAGATTCATATTGACTTAGTTATAGGTCATCGGCTGGCAGTGCAATGGGAGGAAATATTTACTTTACACATATACTTTATGATCTTGGGGGAATTAGAGGAAATTCAATAAGAAAATGGCTAGAAACATTTTAAACCCTTATTTAAAAGACTTACGCAAATTAGAGTCTTATCAGATTAAAAACCACTACAAATGTAAGAGCATTGTCTTCCAAGAAACGCTGTGGGGTCTGAGAAGGAGATTCTCCACCAAATCTCAGGGATAAAATGCGTCATTTAAGTACCAGATAATGAGCAGAATGTAAATTAATTTAACCTTCTTTACCAACAGGCTGCTGGTGTAATATGTATAATTTAGTGATAAGATTGCAGGACCTAATATAGCTGAATGTATGAGCCTTGGCTAATGCAGACCTGTCACATGGGGATGTGTTCTGCTCTAGCAGGTGTGTGTGTGCATGGAGTGGTCGAATTGAAATAAAAGGTTAAAATCACAAATCCTGATTTTAAAGCTCACTATGAAGAAAGTTCCTTCTCATACCTAAATTCTTCTTAAAATGGGATGACACTTTTAAGGAAAGACTAGAGAAGAAATAAATTCTCATTTGGTTTCTTGTACTACTTAAGCCTGTTTAAAATAGAGGACGTGTTAAAGATAAGGTTTTTTTTTTTTTTTTTTTTGGGGGGGGGGGTGCAGAACAAAAGGAAGACCATAGGTTACAAACATATTTGCAGTGTGTTTCATCCACTCTGCCCCAGATTAAGTTTCCCAATCTTTTGAACAAGGACAAGAAGGGGGCTTTCTGAAGATACCTAGCACTGGTGTTGCAAATCATTGACTGTAATGTCAAACAAATACACATTCAGGGATGATAACACTAACTCCACAATAAAGCAATCGACAATGCAGAAACTCAGGGGAGATTAGGATATGCTCTCTAGCTGACCTAAAACTAAAGGGCAAAAGAAATATTTTGAATGACGTGTTTGGATTTCTTTCTTTAATTTCTTTGGAAATAGCACTGTAAAGAGTTGACTATCCCCAAAGGCAATCCTTTGCTTTATTTAAATAAGTAAGGCTTTGCTTTTTCTAATGTGCTTTCTTTTAGGCTTCTCCCCTTAGCCCACACACTACTGCCTCAGCCTCCCTTGGACTTTAATGATTCAAGACAGCCTTGAGCTCCCTAGAAAAAGAAAATGACTGTTTAAAATCATCCTTGAAATTGGTTTTTTGGCAACATTCTTAATTGTATGGAAAGTTATTAAAGTGTATTTCATAGATAATTCTTTCAAGGTTGTTGATTCTACAGGATTTTTGGATTTGAATCTGATTGATAATAAAGTAAACAAGAGAGTCAAAATTTAAAGCGTGGCCCTCTCTCGAGTTAGAACAAGCTTAATACAGTGTACAAGGAATTTAAAAGATCTAGGATATGTGTCTTAATCAACTTTAAGTAGAATGGATAAGCTTTCAGCATTTTGAAAACGCTGGGTTAGGGTTTCTGTTCTATTGTGTGTTTTCTGTCTGGGGACTAATAAGCATTACAGAGAACGTGATCTGAGGCGACTTTTTATTCTTGTATAAATCCAGAGTGAATCACCAAACAGTTGTTGGTTTAAACTCAAGGTAATTTTCTCTTGACGGGTCCATTTGCTGCTCGATTTCTAATTTATTAGCCCGCCTTTTCAGGGCTCCGTCCTATTCCCAATTAAAGTAAAGCGTCTTCAGATTAGCGCAGCATTCACTTGACAGGCTGTTCAGAAAATTTAAGATAGGAGAGGTGATTTGTTGTTTGTCTTTTGAAATTTCTTCTGCCCATTTTGTATAGAAAAAAAAAAATCTAGATTGGAAATGGATGTGAGACACAAAAGGAAGGAGAAGGGGGCTGGCTGCCTTTTTGATCCCAGTTTTCTTCAGTCCTCCACCTTCTGTCCCTTCTAGCCTTCTACTCCCGGCCGCATCTCTCCACCTCCCAGCCCGAACTAAAAGCCGGATTGTCTTCAGCCGGGCGGGAAGAGTTCCCGGGAGCGGACGGGTATAGACCTGGTGGGCACAGAGAATTAGCTCGGCCCAGCACAGCTGATAGGTGCAGGCAGGACAGTCCCTCCACTGCTGTTCAGGGCCTCCTGATTGGTGCGAAGTCACGTCACTCCTGCCTGGCGTAGGGTCTAGGAGGAGACAGAGGCGGGGAGGGCTGGAGAAGGCTGGAGAGGGCCGCGGCAGAGTGACGTCGCTGCACCAGGAAGCCCGCCTCTGGTTTTAAGATGTTAGGCCAACAGGGAAGCATCAAGCCGCAGAGCTAGTCCGTCGCTCGCCTGGGTGCTGGGAGCAAAGCTGCAGCCAGACCCGGCTGGAGCTCGACGGGCCAAGGGGTGTGCATGTTCGCGCCGCAGAGGGTGCTCCGAGAGGCCCGCGCCGCCGCCGCCGCCACTGCGGGAGATCTAATATCAGCTACCTGTCCCTGTCACTCTTGACACTTCGCTGTCAGGGCTGCTACGCGGGGGGCGGGCAGAGCTTGCCTTTCTCAGCGCCATCAGCGTTTAGCTTTCCTTATTGGAGGGGTGCTTCGGAGAGGGCGGGAGGGAGGAAGGGGGTCTTTGCCCACTCTTGATTCGGTTCGGAGCTTGGAAGCCAGCTCCCCAAAGACCCTCCGAGCTGTGTCCTCTTGCCCACATCCCCATGTCTCTGACCGCTGACTTTCGGCTGCTGGACTTTTTCGCTTGAGCCATCCGCAGGAGACCAGGGCGGCCCTGCTTGAGGACTTGGCGGGGGTTGCTTTGCGGCAGTGCGCGTCCCCTGGCAGTGCCCACGGCGGTGACGGCGGGGAAACTCCGAGCCTATAGAGCTACCAGGAGCGGGAGACAGCGGCCACTGGGGCTCCGCGGGGCGGGAGCCTGGGACTTGTAGGCGGCCCACGCTCTCGTCCATGAACTGCATGAAAGGCCCGCTGCA
Organism: Orycteropus afer afer; assembly: GCF_000298275.1. Lineage (NCBI taxonomy): Eukaryota > Metazoa > Chordata > Mammalia > Tubulidentata > Orycteropodidae > Orycteropus > Orycteropus afer. The sequence continues at coordinate 6,499,790 of NW_006921658.1, forward strand.
CTTGGAGCACCGAGCAGCAGGGACCAAGCTGTCGGCAGCTTCCTTGTCCTCTTCCTCTTGTCACCATCCCCAGCCGCTGGCCATGGCTTCAGTTCTGGCTCCCGGGCAGCCCCGCTCCCTGGACTCCTCCAAACATAGGCTGGAGGTACACACCATCTCCGACACCTCCAGCCCCGAGGCCGCAGGTAAGGCGCCAAGCCGCCCCGCTGGTGTCCCCGCCCAGTCTCCCCGCGCCGCCAGGCGCCCACTGCAGGTCGTGCCCCTTCTAGGGGGTCGTGGTGGGAGTAGGCGTCCAGCTTGCTGTCCGTAGAACTTCCGGAGCCAGGGTTCTGATGACCTCCAAGTCCCTTTCTTACAATTCTGCCACCCTATATCTTCTTATCCTGGCTTCCCTTCGGTTTGCTGGGTCGCAAAAATCCCAGCATCTCCATTCGAGGAAGCTCAGAGACCGCCTTTCCTCTGTCCCTGTACTTCTCTCGGCTTTCAGCTCCGGAATAGAGCCACTCAATAGAAAAGTATTTCTGAAACTCCGCTTCAGAAATACTCTTCGCGACGAGGCACCTTTTCTAGAAGGACGGGGGACTTGATTGCCTAACTGAAGCCTAATGTCTGCATTTCCAAGCTTTCTGAAATCGCATCGCAATTTGAGCTTTCCACTAGGGAGGGTCTGTAAATCGTGCACGTGTGCGTGTCCCGGGAGAGTTGATGTGTCTGTGTAGGGGTGTAAAAAATACACTTGAAGGAACTGGCTATAAAAATGACTGTTCCGCGGTGCGGAGATAAACATGTAAATAACACGTGCGGCGCTGGGGGAGGGGAGAACACGGGGCGCGCGCTCCCTCACAAGTCCGCACACCCCACAGACGCAGCGCTCCCTGCGTCCCTGGACGGGGCACTACTCCCCCGGAAAGCAGGCCGGCTTTTCTGAGACCTCTGCCACCCTGTCCAGTTGCAGTTCGTAGGTTGCGATTGGACTAGCTGACGGGAGCTTCTGTGTGTTTCGTTTTCAGAGAAAGATAAGAGCCAGCAAGGGAAGAATGAGGACGTGGGCACCGAGGATCCGTCCAAGAAGAAGCGACAACGGCGGCAGCGGACACACTTCACCAGCCAGCAGCTGCAGGAGCTGGAGGCTACGTTTCAAAGGAACCGCTACCCGGATATGTCCACGCGCGAAGAAATCGCCGTGTGGACCAACCTTACTGAAGCCCGAGTCCGGGTAGGAGCCCGCAGGGAGCCTGGAAGGGAGGGGTGGGGGCGTTGGAGAGACGCACGTATTGTAGATTACTAGGGGGAGAGGAAGGCCGCGCTGTCGAGAGGTGGGGGGACACTGTGGGAGAGCCTCTTTAAAGTTAGAAGGCACTCGGCGGCCCAGTTTGCAAGGTTCCAGCTCCCCTTCCGAGGCCTGGCCAACGGCCTGGGGCAGGACCCCGGAGTGGCCCGGACGCACTGCCCCGCCGCCATGCGCCCTCCCCGGCTAGGCCGCGTGGGCATTCCCCTACGCAGGGCTTTGTGTTCCGAGCTTGCAATCTCCAGGCAAGGGCTAAGAAAATTCCTTCCAGGCCAGGAGCGGAGAACAGGCTCCAACCTGTATGTCTTAACAAGGAAAACCCTCCTGAGACACAGAAGGTTTGGTTCTCTCTCAAAAACCTCCCGGAAAGGAACGCCACGGCTTTTTCTCTCTCGACTCCCTCCTTACACGGTCTTTGAGGGTTTTCGGTCATTCAGTTCTCTCACACCCTATCCTCTGGTTTTATGATCTCTGAAAGGAAAGTTTAAATACCCAAATACTGCTTGGGTGTATGTATACACACACACACACACACACACACACACACACACACACATATATATATAATTTCTTTTTTAGAAAGAAAGAAGAAAGAAAAGCTTTCCGTTTGGTTTATTTATCTTTTCTCAGGAGTTGAACACTTTGGAATTTGTTCCTAACACCCACCTCCTAGTTATAATCATAGTTTTATTTAAAAAGAGAGAGAGAGAGAAAGAAGGCTTACCTTAACTTTGTAGCAAATCTGTATTTTATGCATTGGCAAAAGTAAGCATAAATAAAGTACTCAATAGCAACATCGTGGTTTATCCTTGTCGGTGAAAAACTCCAAATTGTTAGGATTCTGGATGCAGAAAACAATCAGGATCCATATTATATACATATACAATGGAGAGAAAAATAAATGCCCAGTTAGGTAAGAGAAAGCAGAAAAGAAGGGGCGGGGGAAGGAAAGAATAAAGGCCAAAATGCACTCCCAAAGCAGAGGGAACCAAGGCTCTCTGTGGGTGGCATTTGTGCAGGAGTGAGTCTATGCTGGTGGATAAAAGCCGGCATGAGGTTGAAAATGGTTTTAGTTTAACTGCGCCGAGCGAGGGCTCCGGCTGGAGCCGAGTGGTTTTGCGCAAGGTCAGTCTTTCATGATCTCGCCGACTCGTGAAGGGAACGGGCCTCGCACGTACTCTTCTCTTCTGGGCAAAGTTTAGACCGCCTAGAGTAGAAACGAAGAGTAATTAAAATTAAAACACCATCTTCAGGTTCTCTGGGATCTTTCGGGAAAGCCTCCTCCCCTCCGGCTTGTCTGCATCCGCTTCCTGGCCCCTTGCCGCCGCCGCCGTGCTCGGTTCTAGCTCTCTGGCTTAGTCTTTCAGGCGGGTTGCCTGCCTAGCCAAGTGGGAGTAAGGCGTGCTTTTTATAGCAGTCGGGCGCAAAAAAGGAAGAGGGATAAAAAGAAAACCAGAATGAAAGGGAAAAAGGAGAGGGGTGCGGATTAGGCGTCTGGACCTGGCGGAGATGTGTAATGTGAAACATCACCGATGTCAGCTCTGAGATCTCCGGCCAAACCTAGCTCCAATACACAAAAGTCGCCGTCTGGGGCGACGGGCCGTCCAGATGTGGATTGGGAAAGAGGTTGCGGCGAGGCCACGGGTCGCGGGTGGGGGCTGGCGGGCCTGGGCAGTAGCCTGCACAATGGAGAGGCGGTGCAGGGCTGCGCAGAGCGCGCGGGCCTACCCTGGGTGGGCGGAAGGTGAGCAGGAGCCGGCGAAGGAAGGAGGAGGAGGAGGCTGCCGAGCGACCGATTCAGGGTTCCCAGAGATTTACATGCCAAGCTTGTGGCGTTTAACGAGCTGTCTGGGAGGTGATCTTTTGCTTGTTATTTAGATGTTTTGCTAGGCTGGGAAGGGGATGGGAGTTGCGGCCGGCGCTGTTGAGGACATATGTTCCAGAGGGTGGGGAGCAACAGCCGAGGTCCAGGAGTGGAGAGAGGAGGTGTGTGGGAGACCGAGCTGGCTGCTGGTGCCCTCCCAACCTCTCGTCTTCATCACTGGTCTTGTGGCTTTGGGATGGAAGCAGGTTTGCAAGGTGACCCGGCAGGGGTTGCACCGAAAGCCGGCTGCCCCACGTTTATTTTACATTAAGTGATTTTGGACCTGGAGGAGGGCCTGGGTCAGCGATCAAGCGGCCCGCAGGCTGCCAAGCCTTGGGTTGGGGTTTGTGGCGCAGCTCAGAGCCTCAGATGGCAGACTAGAGCCGCGTGGGGAAACCGGCAGCTTGGGAGGAGTTTTGGGGGGGAGGGGTAACAGGGCTGCGAGATTGTGTGTGTGTGTGTGTGTCTTAGATGGGGGTGATGTCAGGTGCTTTCTGGAATGAAGGTTTGACTAATACTCCTTTTGGCGTCTGTTTGCTCCCTAACCCCCCACCCTACCCCCAACTCAGGTTTGGTTCAAGAATCGCAGGGCCAAATGGAGAAAGCGAGAGCGCAACCAACAGGCCGAGCTGTGCAAGAATGGCTTTGGGCCTCAGTTCAATGGGCTCATGCAACCCTACGACGACATGTACCCCGGCTATTCGTATAACAACTGGGCCGCCAAGGGCCTTACATCGGCCTCCCTGTCCACCAAGAGCTTCCCTTTCTTCAACTCCATGAACGTCAATCCCCTGTCGTCACAGAGCATGTTCTCCCCGCCCAATTCCATCTCGTCCATGAGCATGTCCTCCAGCATGGTGCCCTCAGCAGTGACGGGTGTTCCGGGATCCAGCCTCAACAGCCTGAATAACTTGAACAACCTGAGCAGCCCGTCGCTGAATTCCGCTGTGCCGACGCCGGCCTGTCCTTATGCGCCACCGACTCCTCCATACGTTTATAGGGACACGTGTAACTCGAGCCTGGCCAGCCTGAGACTGAAAGCAAAGCAACACTCCAGCTTCGGCTATGCCAGCGTCCAGAATCCAGCGTCCAACCTGAGCGCTTGCCAGTACGCCGTGGACCGGCCTGTGTGAGCCGCACCCTCAGCGCCTGGAGCCTAGGACCGTGCCAGACTGGGCAACTCCGACCTTGAAAGACTGGGAATTATGCTAGAAACTTGTGGGCACTAAAGAGATGGAGAGAAAGAGAAGATTGGAAAAAGGAAACCACTGAATGAAAGAGAGAGATCCTTTGATTTCAAAGGAATTTCCTCAGTGTCTGACATCTTCACTAAAAAGTATTTCCAACAGTTGCAAGGACACACACATATGTATGTATGTGTGTATGTATGTATATATGTATATATACACACACACATACACACAAATATTTGACTGGATATGACATTTTAACATTACTATAAGCTTGTTATTTTTTAAGTTTAGCATTGTTAACATTAAAATGACTGAAAGGATGTATATATATCGAAATGTCAAATTAATTTTATAAAAGCAGTTGTTAGTAATATCACAACAGTGTTTTTAAAGGTTAGCTTTAAAATAAAGCATGTTATAAAGAAGCGATTAGGATTTTTCGCTTGCGAGCAAGGGAATGTATATACTAAATGCCACACTGTATGTTTCTAACATATTATTATTATAAAAAAAATGTGTGAATATCAGTTTTAGAATAGTTTTTCTGGTGGATGCAATGATGTTTCTGAAACTGCTATGTACAACCTACCCTGTGTATAACATTTCATACAATATTATTGTTTTTCTTTTCAGCAAATATGAAAAAAAAATGTGTTTTATTTCATGGGAGTAAAATATACTGCATACAAATTGGTCTGGATTCTTTTTGCCCTCTGTCGCCTGCCCAGGGCTTCTCAGCCACTGCCTCCTAACCAAACCAGTCCCCTCTGCTTGCCCAGTTAAACACACAAGGCAGCAGTATTCAAATTGGGTAGAAATAAATTACAGCCATTCATCACAAACTTTACAAAAAAAAAAAAAAAAAAAAGGCACTCCCAGAAAAGAAGACTGCAAAGTGTCTGATCTTGTCTCTCAGATTTTTCTTTGGCTTAAACCCAGAGGATTCCATCATTGCAAGCAAATACTATAAGAGAGAAAGAAGAAAGAAATTTACAAAGTAAGCCAGCTTGGAATGACTCTCAAGTTTACTTCTTTAGGGAGAAAAACCAGCACCTCCAGTAAATTGTTCTGGAGAAGTATGTGTGTATGTATGCATGTACAGTTTATATACATTACTCTAAGAGGAATACATCTATAATAAGTTTACAAGGAAACACCTCTGGTTCAAAATATTTAGGCCTCACGTTTATCTTTCAGGCTTAAGTAGAGAGATCCTTCATGTTATATTGCATTACTATTTCTAAATCCTTTTGAGACATTAAAAGAAACAAAGACCATTTCTAATAACCACAGCCCTTCAGTTTCTCAGAGAACCCAGAGGTTGAGAGGTTAGAGTGGAGTTTCCTGAATCTTGTCGAGTAATATGTAGTTGAGGCAAAGGTCACGCTCCTCATGTTTTGTTTTAAATAATATTGACCCATTAATTCTAAACCTGCTTGTTCCTGAAATTATACAGGATTATAGTTTGCAAACTTCGGGACAATGAAGCAAATCAAGATGAATTACAGCCCTGGCCCTCCCTCCCATCTTTTGACATCTAAACTGAGAATGAGGTCGATCAGAATGTTTAAAAGAACTTTAAGCACAGGCTTCTCTGTTGGTGGTTTTCATTCCTTTTTTTTTTTTTTTTTTTTAACTTTTTAATGAAATTTGATTTTGTAACAAATAGTAGCAAATACGATTTAGTCCCAAAGTATTCATCACCGTAGCTCTAGGAGGGTCCGTAGAGAAAAAACGTGCTGAGTTCTTTTGTTAATCTTGTCACTCCTCCGCTTCCCCTCCCGCTCCCCGGCGGGCGAGGACAAACACCACCCTGGGGAACCGAGAGCGAAAATTAGCCGCCGGTTCTCTGGAGCCGAGAAAACCTGTGTTTTTGCGCTTAGGCTGTTTTTATCTGACTGAAACTTTACCTATAAGCTTTTGGAATTCAGACACTGAGCCTTTGTTCTGCATGGAACCGTTGCTGGCATTTAAAGAGATCGTTCATAATGTCCCAGATTTAAGATCAGTGCTCAATGCACATTAACTTTTTCTTTCTTTCTTTTTGAAGCTCTGCCTTCGACCTGCAGCGGGATCACGCGGCAGTGGGGGGGGGGGGCAGGTTAAAAAGCCCTTTGGACGGGGGTCACCTCCGTCCTTGTTGTTCACTTGAGAGCAGTGGAGAGGAAAACGGTCCCCACCAGCGGACTTTGGTTTCTGGAGCCGCGGGGCCGGTCAGTCCCGGCCTCTTCCAGTCGCGGCTCGGTATGGGGGGGGAGGGGCGGCGGGGGCCATGGGGGAGGGGGCTGGGAGAGGGGGTTTGGGGAAGGGGCTGGAAGAGCTAAGGAGACCTGCTGGAAGGATTTGCGTCCCCTGCAGATCCTACAGTGACTTGGGGGTGCTGGAAAGAGGAAGTGAATCTTGGCCTAATCTGGTTGCTGAAATAAAAAACTGTACACGAGGAAATCAATCACTCTGCAGGAAACAAAAATGGAAGTCGAGATTTGGGCAGAGATGTCACTTCTCCGACCAGAGTGGTGCGAGCTGGGGGCGGAGACTTGGGACAGAGGAGAGTCCCTTTCTCCCACCTCAGTTCCTTTCCTTGGACCTCCAGCAAGAAGACTTAGACCCTCGCCTCGCCCCCTCCTTCTACGCACCCATCCCCGCCGGTCCTTGGGCCCCTTTCCACACCTCTTTTTTTTCCCTTCGGACTAGAGAAGCTTAGTTCCCCCAGCCGGTGAATGTCGGTTCCCTCGTCCTTCCCACTCCCACGCCCATCCCCTTCCAGCCATCGCTGCCATCACCTCGGTTCCACTCAATCGATTTTTGCTGCATGTCAACACTTATTACCGGTGAGTGTGAGGGTATTTTCTCTCCTTCTCTAGGTCTCTTAATGATTTCTGAGCTAGTTGTGTATTAAAGTGCTTAAAGGAACCTTTAAGGTAATCTATAGCATGAACGCTAACCTCCCCCGCTCTGGTTCAAAGATGGCGAGTGCGAGGTCCAGGCCCCCAGTAATCAAGGCCTCTCAGGCCTCAGGCCAACGCCACCCACCTTCCAGCGCGCAGGGTGGGCAGCCTGGCCTGGGGGCAGGAACCCCAGCGCAAGACCTTTGCAGTCGGAGGTTTTCTCCTCTCCCTCACCTCTTAATCGCACCTTTCCTCCCCGCCTCTCTCCTGTTGTTTTATTATATTCTTGTTGAATATCTAAGACCACAAACTCATCAATCCCCAAAGGCCGAATTCAAATCGGTGGAAACCTGGGAAAAGCGCTGTTACAGCACACATTTGTTTCCGTTCCCTTCCAGCTCCTAAATTTGAATCTCAATATGCATAACCCGGTTAGAAATTTAATTTAAAAATGTATTGGGGGAGCCTGAGCTCACAGCGGTTTGATTAAGAGACAAATCCTTTTCCTTTTTGTCTCTCCGCCTTTTTCTCACCCCCACGCCTTTCCTGCTAGGTGACGAAACCCGCAGGAGTCCCTTTATGAAAGTAACAACAACAAAAGAAATAAATGAGGAAAAAATAAACAGCGTCTTTAAAAGTCCCTATATTCCTCGAAGGTCCCATAAATTAACCTGTGAAGAGCGACGAGCTGCTTTAAAGCAAGTCTGCAAAAGCTCGGCGTGATCTCGAAGGTGGACGACCTTCCCTCTCCCACCCCCGTCACGAATATGTCTAAACAAAGGTTTGTCCTGCAATCCACATCCTAATCCACGGGCGCCCCCGGCGCTGTCGCCGCTGCTGGCTCCCGACCTCTGGCCGCCGGCACCGTGCGCGGGCCACGCCGGCAGTCCTTAGCTCGCCGATTTGTGGTTTTCAGAGAAAAAAAGGAGGGGCTGTAATCAGATCAGAGGCCTTTATGAATATAGACTCCCTATTGATTGATTTATAAAACCCCCGGCAAACTGCAGTTAATCTAAGCACGTGGGAAGCAAGAAACGTGGCTGATAGAGGGAGGAGAGGTCTCCAAGTAGGTGGGAAAACTTTCTCTTAGCAGATTTCCAGGAGGAATTAATAATATCTCTCTCCTAGTCAACTTCGCCTGGTCTGACAACTGCATTTTAATTCAATTTGACAAAATTATATTTCAAGATGAGATTTTTTTTTTTAAGTGGGCTCATTGGAAATACGATTGTAACCATGTAAGTGATTTGTCTTTTCAGGTTTTAGCAGAGGAAACTAGGGAAATTTTACTCTAAACTTAGGAGTATTTCTCACCCTTGGGACCTCATCCCCTGTCAAGGAAAGCCTTCTCCTTATTGACTTTCTATCCAAAAAGCCAGAAACAAAAAATGATTGAACTTGAGATACCTAACTTCATTCACTTCTATGCTGAGCATTTTACACATTTTATGTACATGTTGACTTTAGATTTTGTGTGAAGATTGGAGAAGGCTTGAAAGAAATAAATATAACATGGAAGAGATGATTAATTCTACTTAATTAACTTAAAAAAAAACTCATTGCTACTCCTGTTGTAATGATGTATTAACAGCTATGTGGCAGTTGTGGAAAACGGGAGATTATTGAGACTTAAGTTACTTAGAGGAATGGCTAAAAGAACCATCTACAGTTGTTTTTATTTTTAACATTTAATAAATTTATAGTAAAGGTGTTCATATTTTATGAGTTTGTATAGGGGCACTGCTTTTTTTTCCCTTCCCTCAGAAGGGCTAAGAGAAGTTCAGACTCACTGAGTGTGGGCTCACCCTGGACCGGGTGTGTGTGTGCTGAGACTTTGATGGATCTCTCCAGATCTGATTCTCCTAGTTGCTTCTTTCACAAAAAGGTTCAAGGTGTTTCCCCACTCCCCTTCCTTCTCTTTCTTCCCCTAATCCCTCCCTCTCCTGTGTTCTTTATGCACAGCAAAGTTTGTTACTGTTCTCTCAACTTAGAAAATGGGTCGCTTGGTGCTGGGACCTGATGGACTAAGATTAAGCCCTGAGATGGTTTCCTTAGAACCCCGAAACTCCCCCTAACCCCACCCCCATGTTTCCTCTGTCCGGAAGTAGCAAAGCCTCTCCAGCGACAGTTTGCTGCAGAGTGAGACTCCCTCTCTCGTAGTCCTGGGCAGGAACTTTCCTCCTCGGCTCTCTGGGGCGGCGAGACCTAGAACCATGTCTACTTTTCCTGAGAAGGCAGTGGGATTGAGTATCGAATGTGATTTGCAACCCAGAATAGTGGCAGACCAGGATTTGGGCGCGCTCCCTGGGGCTACGTCTGTCAACAGCCCATTCAACCCTGCTGCTCAGTGCAGGTATCTGGGTGGAGTTGCTACACCCAGCTGAAGCTTACTGGCATCTTTCTCAGCCCTCCTGGATGGTCTGGCGTCATTGCATGCGGCTGCCTGCACTTGGTGGACCGTGAGTCTCTGGGCCAGATTCACGCACAGTGGACGGGCGCGGGGATAGGGGGCACTGATGTGGACAGATGTAGACCGAGGTGGACACCCTGCAGGCCCTCTCATTGCTAAGGAAGAGGCTTTGCCTGCCAGAACAAACAGGTAACATTGTTAGGAGGAAAAAAAAAAAGATATAAAGCAAAACAAAACAAAATAAAACCTTTTCTATAGAGGGCGCGGGGCCCGGGCAATGTACATTCACAGGGCTCTACTGACCTTAGCTCCACCAGCCCCTGCTGGAAATCCGTGAAATCGAAGGATCCACTCTTATCTGATGAGGTGGTGTCCTGTTTTGTCGGGTTATCTGACAGGAAAGGGGGGTGGGGTGGAGGAAGAATTCCGTCTGCGAATGATGGGCCAAAGAGCTCTGGCGCTCTGGGTTCGAAGCTTCCTAGCCCGGAGCCTTTGTTCCCCTTGCAGCCAGGCTGATAACCGCTGAGGGCAGGAGGATAGGGGTCTGGACCTCCGATAGACCCTTTTGGGGCCTATGAGGGGTAAGATGGCTGTTAGAAGGACCCCGGGGTCAGCCTCCCCACCTGAAGATGCTCCCAGGGGCTGATGGGCCTTGGGCCTCGTTGGCCGCCTGCACCTTGGCTGGGGCACAACCTCATCTTCCCGCCTCCCATTGACCAGAACAGCTGCTTGATCTTCATATTCAGTTTTTTGGCCCGCCACACGGGGGAAGGGCGGAGGCAGAACCTGCTGCCCGGCATTATTACCCTGGCGGTATTTCCAGAGGCGCCAGAGAGGCAATGGCGCGCTACTTAGCCACCTCGCACCTCCAGGGTTGCCCGCGCGGGTCCCCTCACTCTCTGCTTGCGAGTCCCTCTGGACAACAGAACCGGAATCTCGCCTTCAGCTGCTGCCGCGTACCCACCTCCGGCCCTTGTCCCCAGGCAGGGACTCACAGGCAGGGAATCGAAGCCACCTGGTTGGGGCGCCACCGGTGGCTTTCGCGGTCTCTCTGGGTGCAGCTTTGGCCTGCGCTCCCGCCACCCTCGCACGCGCCTCTCCGGGCCTGAGCTACGTCGTCGTGGGCGGTCGGGGCCCAGCTGGGCCAGGCCTGAGCGAGGACCCTCCAGGGACGCGCGGGCCGGAGCCGTGGTCCACCTCTTCTCCGCCCTGTCAGAGCTGTCCCGGGAGGCACGGGCCAGAGGAGCCCCCACACTGCATTCCTCCTCACCCTGTCTCGAACCTCCGCCTTCTCTCTCTAGCAGCCATAGATCTTGAATGGAGCATCCGGGTCTGCCTCTCTTGAGCTTCCTCTCAAAACCCGCGGGTTGAACATTAACCGACTGGAGCTATAGAGTGGGCTAAAACGTTACATATAAAAATGAATCATCTATCCGATCCTGGGAGAGAGTATCTATAGCGAACTCTGCGCCCAGAGCAGCCCTGGTGTGTCCCGGAGGCCCAATGCACCGACTCTCTGGCGGTCACTTCTCAGGGACCATTCGTCCTTAGACCGTAGATACACTGAGTCAACCTATATCCTGAAGGAGCCTAAGGTTAAGGACTTCTTTTAGGAGCGAATTACCTTTCTTCTCACACTGAGACCTACAGAAAGGTCTGGGACAGCCTCTCATCACTTACAGAGGTTAGTGGAGGCAGCTGCAGTGTTGGGAGGAGACACCCGTAAAGCCTGACCTAGGCTGGCTCTGGGGACCGGCCACCAGCCCTGGCGCTTCGGGTGGGACCCTGGGAGGCAGCGCGTGGCTGGGTAGGGAATGATGGCGCAGGAGCCCCGGGACCCAGGCCGGAAGCAGAAGGGGAGAAGCCCAGAGGCGGTGCAGGGAAACCAGAATCCAGCCTCTGAGACTACTGGAAGCCCAGGCGCGGGTCCCTCCCACTCTTCATGGCCTGGACCCTGCCTCTTTCCGACTCTGACCTATTTGTTTCAGTAAACATGATAACTAATTAAACATCAGTACCAGGTATACTTCTGCACTGACATATGTGCCCAGTAAAATAGAATTTATGAAAGATAACAGCTGGAGGAAGAACTTAAGATAGTGCACCTCTTGAGGTCCTGTTCCTTCACCTTGGAAACATGAGCAACTTGAGGCACTTGGCAAATCTCTGAATAAGAAAGCCATTTTCACTCCCTATCTATGTCTCTGTCCCTTTGCCCCTTTCTCACCCCCATTCCTACCCCCTACATAATTTAAGAAATAAGATAAGGTTGGTGCAGGCAAGAGAAAAGTGTGATACTACATAGATCTTACAGGACTTGTTACCCAACATGAAGAATAATTATTGTATATCTTCAGAAGACTAGTTTATTCTTTATGCAAAGTAGCTGATTTATGCAAACTACAGTGCTTGGCCCAAGAACCTCTCAGTGAGTATTTTTTTTGAACAGGCAGCTCTCCTCCTGGTGGATTCTACCTCTGACCCTTTCATTGGAGCAGCAGAATTCTTACTGACAGCATTCACCTAAGTTTTGTACTTCCGGGTGTGAGAAAGAGGCTGAGATGATGTGGTGCCTGGTGTGAACGTTGCATCTGTCCAGTACTGTCATGATCACACCTTAGATTCTTCTGTGTGGTGCTCTGACAATTGCTGGCAGGGGTGGTGAGTGGCAGCAGAGACGTCTAAGGAAAAATGTTTTTCAGAGACTCAGCAGGCATCACGCATCAGGTGAGTCCTGTGTATGTATATTAATTGGACATCACCAATCAATTAGTTCCAGGAGAAAATGGCTTTAATTTAACATGGGTTACAGAGTGTTTATCACTTCCCGTTGTGTCACTCCTTAGACTTTAATGCATACAATATTCTATGTCATTCCCATAAAGCAATACAGCCCAGATTGTTGTCTTCTCAGCTTTGTGTTACTCCACTTCCCTCAAGAAAAACAGAATTGACTTAAATGCTCTACTAGTTAGCTCGAGAGAGACAATGGACACACCAAAACAAATAAATAAAATAAAAAGGTTCGAAGCAAACACTCAGTTGTCCTCTTTCCAATGACTTAGGGACATAGAGAAACATAGGTGAAGAAAGGGCATTTACTTTTAAAGGCGTGGGTGGTTGGGGGGAAGGGTACTATAAAGGGTATTGCAGAGTTTACTCAAACTCTCTTCTCCCTCACCAAATTACCATGTTATCTGACACTCTCTATCTATTTGTGTCCTGGGTAACAGACAGTTTGACCAAGAGGTCACAGACTAGAGGACTTGGGTGACTGGAAACAAGTTTGACAAGAAAGGAATCCGGGTGGGGAGCCGCCATGGAGTTGGAGAGTGGATGAGGCCACAGTGGCTAGAGCAGCCTGGCAACCCCACGTCTCTGCTGGACCCTGCATTACACAGAATACCTCTCAGAGAATAGAGGATTAGGAATAGCTGTCAATATATCTCCAAGGATAAGAGAAATTTAAGTTTCTCTCTCTACATCCCTCCTCCTCCTCCTCTTCCTCTCCTTCTTCCTCCTCCTCCTCCTTCTTTTTTTTATTACCAGCCTTTCCTTCTTACCCTTTTCTCACCTCTGTAGACTCTTCCCTAGAACTCTAGCTGCTTCTGGATTATCTTCTGTGTGGCTTCTTTTGAACAAGGTTTCAGATTGCTTTTAGTATTTCCTCTTCCAGATATGGAAAGTGTTTCACCTAATCAATATCTATCTGTAAACCATTTGTATTCATAAATAAGGCATGCCTCTATGGATGATAAAAATATCAGGACCAATAAGTAAGGCATGCAGTTTCGGAACTTATCTTTTCAGAGCACAAGAGAGACTGTGCATATTCTTCAATAAAGCCCTACTGTGCACTAGGTGAGGACCTCTGGTGGCATAATGCCTAAGGCATTTGACTGCTAACCAGAGGTTAGCAGTTCAAACTCACCAGCTACTACTTGGAAGGAAGACTGGGCAATCTACTTTCGTAAAGATTTACCACCTCAGCAACCCAAAGCGGTTGTTATGAGTCGGAATTGACTCGATGGTAGTGAGTTTGGTTTTTTGGTTTGTGCACTAGGTATCCTGAAAGGGTCGGTGAGCACATTCCATTCACCCAGCAGCATTTCACTTGGTATTTTGACCACCAATGTGATCAACTGTTCTCACTTTGAAGCTTCTCTTCCCCTGAAACTACCACCCATAGACTTGAACGCTTTATCAGAATTATGTGTTACAAGAAAAATACAGAAAAAGTCTTGTGTAGAGTTTATGTGCTAATGTGACTTTCTCTCTGCATTTTTTCATATGAAGGTATTTACTTTTCTTGCATTGTATCCTATTGTTAATACCCCAGCAGAATTTCCTTCCTTTTACATTTCAAAAAAAAAAAAAAAAAAAAACTTCACTGTCATCTTGCAACTCCTTTTAAATTGGGACTTGGTTAAAAGGTATGCCTTCTTCTCATCTTCTTTTGATCCCATCTTTCCCACATTTTTTTTTTCTAACATCATCTTTTAGAAATGATCTTCCACCATCTCTCTTATAATCTTTAACATGACAACTCTCTCTCCTTTTTTACTTTCTTTATTTCAGTTTTGGGTACTCTTTGTTTTCAGACCTGAAAACTGCCTTTACTTCATACTACTCCTTTGACACTTACCATAATGGGGTGTTTTATTATGAGGTGTTTTTTTTTTTTTAAAAAAAGCTTTATGTAGGAACCTGGCACAATACTAGTAAATACTAGGTGTCAATATATGATCATTGCTCAAATGATATAATTTAAATCTTTATTCACAAAAATGAAAGTTTTAAGAGATTATAATCTACTGAACTGGCATGAATTAAATCTCAGATTAATTCTAATTAATTATGATATAATCTTCTTAACATCAGTTATATAAAAACAAATCACAGCAGAAGTCCCATCTTAATTTTTATTATCATCACCACCATCATCTTGAAAACATTAGAGCACTAATGTGATCATATGATCATGTGATCAAAAGTCATAAAATACTGGACAAATTTAACAGAACTCTGGTGACACAGTACCTAAGGCTGAAACCCACCAGCCACTCTATGAAAGGAAGATGAGGCAATCTATTTCTGTAAAGATTTACCACCTTGAGAATGCAATGGGGGTTGCTATGGGTCCGAATCTACTTGATGGTAGTGGTTTGGTTTTTAAGATTGGTGATTCACAAAAGGACAAATATTGTATTAGTCCGTTATTGTAAAAGTTAAGGAAATGTTTATCTATTGAAGGAAATTTTCTTTGTTGGTTACCAGGGGTGGGAGGGGAGGGGAGGGAATGCTGTTAGTTAGATAGAGATAAATATTGCTTTGGGTGAAGAGAAGGGCAATGTACCAAATGTGAGTGACCAATATGGCAGCATTGAGGATGAGAAAGACATAGAGAGGTACATGGGAAGTACAGACAACAAATATGAACCCTTTTGCATATACAGTACTGAGTTGTAAGTGAAGGCAAACATGGGTATATGGATGGATAGATAGGTGGACAAGCTAAACGATTAGGTATATCTATGAAATGGGAGTATATCCAAGATCATATGTAGGGTTGGCAGACAATGGTCCTATAAGTTTATATGAGTGATCAGAATTCCCAGGTGTATAATAGAGCTGACAAGGGGCAAGGTTGTGGTCACTGTTTGGTCACAGCCAGCTACCAAGAGCGACCGAGTAGTTGAACCTGCGGGCTTGGGACCATAGTCACAGGGGACACCAAGCTCAATTGGCATAACATACTATACAAAACATTGTTCCACCTCCTACTTTGGCAAGTAGTGACTGGGATCTTAAAAGCTAGCAAGCTGCCATCCAGATGCAATGATGGGTCTCTCCTCATCCAGAGCAAAGAAGAAAGAAGAAAACCAAATGAATGGAAACAATCAGTCCTAACGACTGGTACACCATCTGATCTGCAACCTATACAAGTATGAGACCAGAAGAAGTGATGGTGCCTGGCTACCACTGTCATCCACTTGGAAGGGATGTAGGAGATCCTAGATAGAGAGGGAGAACAATGTGAAACAAAACTAAAAATCATTTGGAGGCGAAAAAAAAAAAGAAGGTGAGGACCAGGTTTGCTGGTCCAATAGAGCCCAGTGGAACCACTGAGACTATGGCCCCTAGCTGCCCTTCAGGTCTGGAATTGAACCCACACCTGTGGTTGCCAGCCAAACAATGTACAGGCATGTGAGTTAAACATTTACCTCAAGTAGACACACGCCCTGGAGAGAACAATCATGGGAGAAGGAAGGGCTGCTTGTGCACAGGGAGACAGCTCAGGGCACAGGAGAGTATGGAGGGATGGTCACTGGGAAGAGGTAACTATGGGGAGGAAGTGGGAGGGGAGCTGTTGCATTGTGGTAAACTGTGGTCAATGACATGAGACAAAGTATATGTGAACTGCTGTGTGGAAAGTGAATTTGCTCTGTAAATCTTCACCCAAATCACAATAAATTAAAAAAAAAAAAAAAAAGATTGGTGATTCAAACTCACCAGCTGATCCTCAGGAGAAAGATGAGGCAGTCTGCTTCCTGAAAGATTTACAACCTTGGAAACCCTATGGGGCAGTTCTACTCTGTCCTAATGGGTCACTGTGAGTTGGAATCAACTTGATCCCAATGGGTTTTGTTTTGTTTTTAAGGTCATTTTACTAGTTAAGGGATTATGAAGTTCAAATATGATAATTATTTTATAGGATTTCACTATTGTTCACAATATATAGTAAAATATAATGCATCAAAATATACATGGGCTTTTTTTTTTTTTTTTTAGCATTTATTCTTATAGTTACAGACAGGAGGTCCTGGGAAGTTTAAAATATCGAAGCCAGCTCCAAAACAAAAAGGTATTAACTCAATTCAACTTTGATTAAAGTCATAGACCAAATAAATTTCCTATAATATTTATCTTTATTTCTTCTAGTTGTTGTCCTATAGCCCTCAGATATTTTTAATTTAGTCATGACAAATTATTCCTTAGAACTCTTACTCTAACCACTCACACTTTCTAGCTGCTAACATAAACACACATCATTCAAAACAGTGGGAAGAGTAACATTCCTTTTGTGAGATGTCTATGAAGCATTTAACAATTCTTAATATATATCAAAAAATGTTTTGCCTAATTATACTGTAAGAATGAACAAATAAACATGACATATAAACAAGGAAATATGTAAATGGTAGAGATTGGAATTACAATGAAATAAATCTTGCAGTGCTTGTAGGACTTTCACAGATCCCTACCTACTGGAGAATTACTAGTCTTGGGTATGCAGTTCCTTAGAAGACACTCTAGGTAGGGTTAGATGATTAGGAGCTTACAAAATGTGGTGTTGTGGTATTGTTTGCTGCCATCAGGTTGGTCACTGACTTAAGATAACCCCATGCACAATGGAATAAGACCATCATGATCCACAGAGTTTTCATTGCCAACTTTCAAAAGTAGATTAAAAAATAATAATAGATTACTAGGCCTTTATTCCTAGTCTGCATTAGTCTGCAAGCTCCACTGAGATCTGTCAAACATCATAGCACCATGCAAGCTTGCACTGACAGATGAGTGGTGGCTGTGCATGAGGTGCATTGACTGGGAATTGAACCCTAGCCATGGAAGGTGAGACTTCTACCACAGAATCACTACTGTCCTCATACAAAATATGATAGAGGAGGAGAAATTAGCTTTGATTGGCTCACTTACTGTAATAAAAACCAAACTCACTACGTTGAGTAGGATCCGACTCATAATGACCCCTCCTTGGGTTTCTGAGGTGGTATCACTCCAGAAGTAGATTGCCCAACCTTCCTTCCAAAGAGTGGCTGGTGGGTTTGAACCGCCAGCCTTCTGGTTAGCAGTCAAATGCTTAGGCACTATGCCACCAGAACCCTCATAAAACAATAGAGTAATATTATTTTCACAGTGTTCTTAGTATATTTTTCCTTTATTTTATATATAATCTTTTCTAATATAACAATATAGGGTGATGCAGAAGATGACTTATTGAGCATGTTCAATGGGTCAGGCAATGAATGTGCTAGTGCTGATCATGTATTCTCTCAATCAGTTCTCCCAACAGACCATCTAAGGGATATTATTTCCTTATTTGACAGATGAAAAAATTGATACCTAGAAGTAACTTGTCTCAGGTTGCCGTTAATGAGTGGCAGTATTATCCTAGGATGGGACTCAAATCAGGCACAATCTGACAAGAGGTTTGTACTCCTAACCACTAAACATTAGTGCTGATGTGAAAGAATTGCTGGTTTTCTACATCATTTTCTATCTAGGTGGTTAGAAAACATCACACATAAAGTAAATTAAAAGGAAATATACATTAAAAATTCTGTTTAAATAATATTGCCGAGTTATGAGGTGAGTAGTGATTGAAAATAATGAGTATAGTGACTGAGCCAGTCAAAAAGAAAGTTGTTCTACTCATTTACATGTGTTTCAAGGCACATTTCTTACACTAAAGCAATAAATATAACTTGTCAAGACATTTTTGAAATGTCACAGTTTAGATATGACAAGAAAAGCAGCACATTACTGCATTACTACCTGTTCCCTCCTTTCCTACTACCCCAAAGCTGTTCTTTTCAAGGCTAACAGTCACTACTCTGGAAAAGACCTGCCTGACACTCTGGCCTTAGGTTAGGTTAAGGTACCCCTCCTGTGTGTTTTCATAGCCCTATCAAAGCACTCAACACACTTTCGTAACACAACACTTGTCAGTTCAACAATTTTTACATGTATAATTTAGTGCCATTTATTTATATTCTTCATGTTTTTATCCATTATAACTATATTTTCTAGATTATTCCACCACCATTAACATAAACTCTATCCCCTAAACATTAATCCTCCTTCTCCCACCCCCCACCCCAGGTAATCACTAATAATCTTTTTGCTTAGTTCATATGCGTGAGATTATGTATTTGTTTTTTATGACCAGCTTATTTCACTCAGCATAATGTTTTCAAGTTTCATTCATGTTGTCACATGTATCAGGACTTCTTCCTTTCTCTTTATGGCTGAATGATATTCCGCTGTATGTTTATCCACTTTGGAAAAATATAAACCAATTGCCATCAACTCAATCGCAACTCATGGAGACCCATGTGTGTTGGAGTAAAATTTTGTTCCATAGAGTTTCCAATGGCTGATGTTTCAGAAGTAGATCACGAAGCCTTTCCTCTAAGGATCCATTGCATGGACTCAAACCTCCAACCTTTTGGTTAGCGGCTGAGCATGTTAACTGTTGGTACCTCCCAGGAACTCCTTGAAGATTGTTGTTGTTAGGTGCCATCAAAAGAGTTCTGATTCAACACTGCCTGGTCCTGCACCATCCTCACAATCATTGCTATGCTCAAGCCCATTGTTGCAGCCACTGTGTCAGTCCATCTCATTGAGGGTCTTCCTCTTTTTCTCTACCCTCTACTTTTCCAAGCATGATATCCTTCTCCAGAGACTGATCCCTTCTGATAACACGACAAAGTATGAAAGATGAAATCTCATCATCGTCTAAGGAACATTCCAGCTGTACTTCTTCCAAGACAGATTTGTTTGTTCTTCTGGCAGTTCATGGTATATTCAATACTCTTCACCAACATCATAATTCAAAGGTATCCATTCTTCTTGCATATGAGGGGACTGAAAAGACCATGGCTTAGGTCAGGAGTGTCTTAGTCTTCAAAGTGACATCTTTGCTCTTTAACACTTTAAAAAGGTCTTTTTGCAGCAGTTTTGCCCAATGCAATATTTCATTGGATTTCTTGACTGCTGCTTTGCTTGTGGATTCAAGTAAAATTAAATCCTTGACAACTTTAATCTTTTTCCCATTTATGATGTTGCTTATTGGTCCACTTATGAGGTTATTTTTATTTATTTATTTATTTTTAATATTGAGGTCTAATCCATACTGAAGGCTGTAGCTGGTAATCCTTGAAGATTATAGGCCATAAATTTGGTAGAATGTCCCTCAATTTGACTTTTGTGATGTTTTCACACAATTAGTTTCAGATTCTGTATCTGAATCTAGTATTCAGTATTCTGAATGCAATCATGAGGCACACAATGCCAATTTGTCCACTATTTGGTGATGTTAATATTATTACTTGATCTGGCTGGTATCTGCTTAGCTTCTCTATTGTGAAGCTGCATCCATTGCAGTTAATAATTGTTTCATAAGCAATTTTGCAGAGAGGCTCACATGGTGAAAAACTGAAGCCTCCCACCAACAGCCATGTGAGCAACTTTGGCAGCTCATTCTCCAACTCTTCTAATGACTATATAGCCCTGATCAACAACTTGACAGTGATGTCATGACAGGCTCTGAGCCAGAAGCAATCAGTTAAGCTTCTTCCACATTTCTGACTCTCAAAACTGTATGAGATAAAAAGTGGGAGGGGAGCTGTTGCATTGTGGTAAATTGTAGTCAATGTCATGAGACAAAGTGTATTGAACTGTTATATGGAAATTTAATTTGCTCTGTAAACTTTCACCCAAATCACAATTAACAAAAAAATAAAACTGTATGAGATAATATTTATTGTTTTAAGATGTTAAGGCCTGAGGTAATTTGTTACATTGCAATAGATAACTAATACATTATATATCTACTTTTTTATCCTCCCAAATTTGTTGTCACCTTCTTCTTTGTACTTGGAAGTTCATTTTTTTTTTTTTTCAAAAAGTCATTTTCATAACATTTAGGGGAAAATAAAGTAAATGAATGTGTTCAACTTTCCACAAGTTAGAGGAAGTGAATCTTAAGCACAGATTTGAAAGAGGGAAGGGCTAGGTCTAAGTGAAATTACATAAGAAAAAACATCTGAAATAAGAAATATGAGATAAACCCTGTGAGCTAGATAAGGTCCTTTTATAGGAAATAATAAGCACTGAAAAAGTGACTTTATTTCATATTTGATTAATCTAATTCTAATTTTTAAAATATAATTTCCAGAATAATTCTTTTGTCTGCCTAGCACCTCCACCTCACTCCTAGAAACAGACTTCTCCTTCTTTTGGGGAAATGTTCTTCTCTTTACTCAAACTATATTTTTCTGATGGAGGGTGCCTATTATGGAGGTGGTCTCTTCATTCACAAGAGTGGGCATGTGATGTAGGCTGGCTCTTGGGTCCTTCCCCAGGAATTTTGAAAAGGGAACTTGGAGAAGAGAAACAGTTCTTTTCATGATGAAGAACCTGTCAAAAGCAAAGTTCTGGGAGAAAAAAAGAAAAAAAAAAAGAAAGAAAAAGAAAAGGAAGAAAGCCAGGTTTTCTAGGGCAATAAATAGTTAATTGTTATTGAACATTGTTTTTGTTTCTAGCAAGACAGAACGCTGACTCTAAGAGAAACAGAGATGAGAGTTAGATAGACAGACAGTTCTGATGGTGTCTCTATTCATGTGATCTTTGAGGTCTAATTAAACCCTTGCCCTTCCTGAGATTTTGCTACTCAAGTCAATACATTTCTTATTTTCCTAAGCTAGTTCAAACTGGGAGTCTCCAGGTGACACAAATGGTTAAACACTTGACTACAAACTTAAAGGTTAGCAATTCAAACCCACTAGAGATGCCAAACCCACCAGCTACTCCTCAGAAGGAAGATGGGGCAATCTACTTCCGTAGTGACACTGCCTTAGAAATCCAAGGAGGGGTCGCTATGAGTCAGGTCCGACTTGACAGCACATAACAACAACAACAGAGATGCCTTGGAAGAGAGGTCTGACAATCTGTTTCTGAAAGCTCACAGCACTGGAAACCCTATGGAACAGTGCTACTTTCACATATGGGGTCATCATGAGTTAGTCAGAATCAACTTGATAGCAATTAACAAGAGTCCAGATTGAGATTTTGTCACTTGCAACCAAAAGCATTCCTGCTTCAATAGACTTGAGTGCCCCCTCTTCCATACCCACTAATAGTCGTTTCCCTTGGAGGAAGCAGAAGAAAGTGATTTTGGAGCCATGATTTGAGGTAGCTTTTTTGGACTCTCAGGGGCTCAAGTTTAAGTAGAAAATTTCATCTCCTAGTGGCCCTCTGATAACATTGCCTGGGAAGTATTGAGGGAGTGAGAAGGGAGAGTTATATACACAAATACACACCTGTTGATCTTTTTTGCCAACACAATGATATTTATGGAAAGTCTATTATGTTTCAGGCACTTTCACAAACATCTGTTCTACATTAGTCCAAGACACTAGATTTTCAGACCATTCCTAATTATCAGTGGGATGATACCTTTAAGACAAAAGATGTTGAATATGTTAAATATTAGTATTTACAAAGTGAGATATTATGAGTAAAGATTCTGTGCACCGTTCTATACCTTCTCCAGCTTTCACCTACCACCATTTATTTAAATATTTTTTTTCTATAATAAAAGTTTATCCCAAGAAATTTGAAACACAATTCCAAATGCAAATGCTCTCAAATGACTTGATTCCAAAGACATTTTTTTTGAGAAAGATTATATATAAAAAAAATGAACAAAAAATCCAAATCAAACTATGACTAAATAGCGTGACTTGCCTTGAAATTCTAGCTTTATTCGTATAAGTTAGTGTCCTCCAAAGAAGCTGTTGGAAACAAGACAGCCCAAATCTATGTAAACAGACTTAAGTTTGGGAGAGCTGGGGTGTTAAAGGCATTAATTCCAGCTTTGAGTATTACTTTGAAACTTGGACAAATAGTGTTTGCCCAGTAATTTCTCATGTGTTTTTTTCCCCCCCCTCTCTCTTTTTTTCCCTGAGGAAAAATGGTCACAACAGCTTAGAACTCTCTGTGGAAGAAATTTCCACATTGGCAAAGGTACCAACTTTTTACTCTCCTAGTGGGTGGTCGAGCATGCAAATCCCCCAGTGGCTGAGCTTGCCTGGGCCTCCTGTAAGCTGCAGTACTTAAACATTTTTATATGTAATTTAAGATGTGAACAGTTAGAATTAACAATAGATAATTAGATCTTTCCCGTTTGAAACTTTTAAGGAATTCCCAGCATATTCTACAGAGGTAAGATTATATCTTACTCACAGAAAACACTTATTTAATGAATTATTTAAACATATCCCACCAAAAAGAATGTTACATGCTTTCCAGAGTTTTAAGCACAGTCTTTTACAGAAATAACAGCAAAGTTTCATATCTACAGGAAGCACTATTTAAAATACTACGTCTTAAGTCTTTGTCAAAAATTAAACTTCTTGTTCACTTTTAATATCCTGACTCCTCTCTGTGCTCTTCCGTCTTTGTCACCCTTTTTATTTTTAGCTCATTTCTAGTTTTTTTTAAAATTGTTGAATATATATGCATATTTACAATGCAATTCAAAATTCATGATATATTTTTGTTTTCCAAGTTTTGTTTTATTTAATAGTGAATACTGTTGCAAAGCTCTGTGCTAGGCACAATAAGATTATAAAGATAATTATTTATTAAGAATTTTATACTCACTACTTCACGGAATTATGACAACAAATCTATGAAACGGGCATTGTTTTTCCCTTTTTATAATGAGGAACTTGAAGTGCAGGGAGATTAATTAACTGGCTCAAGATCTTCCACCTAGGAACTGGTAAAGCAGAGTTTAAATCTGGGATTTCTTGACCTGCAAAGGTGTTTATCCTAACCACATTACAGTGTTTCTACCCACCACCCCAAACCACGGTATAGTACTTATCCATCTAGTCCCATGATGGTTCCAGCTCAGGAAGAACCACCTCTAACTAAAGCAGATGTACTAACTATTACAC
Organism: Orycteropus afer afer; assembly: GCF_000298275.1. Lineage (NCBI taxonomy): Eukaryota > Metazoa > Chordata > Mammalia > Tubulidentata > Orycteropodidae > Orycteropus > Orycteropus afer. The sequence continues at coordinate 6,523,202 of NW_006921658.1, forward strand.
ATGGATGAAATGTTTTCTGTTCTCAGGAAACTTAAAATACTCAAGAATAAATCATGTAGGCAAATAATTAAACCTAAGTTAGAATTCAGTGAATGCTTAAGTTGTAGTGCAAAGCACCGTGGAAAGAATGACACACTTCGGGCTGGGAGGATCAGGACAGTCATGTTTGAGATTCCTTTTCATGTTGGCTTTAAAAGATGACAGAGTTTTAAGTGGAAGGAGAATGTTTCAGGGAGAGGAAAAAGAAAAACAAAATAAATAATAATAATAAAAAAGGCTTGATGGTAGATGTGGTATAAATTTGGTGGACTAAGAATAATCCAGTGTGGAGAAATAGTAGAATTTAAGACTGGAAAGCTAAGTTGTGGCTAGAATGTGGCAGACATTGAAAGCCAGGCCAAGAAGTTTGGATTTCAATATGAAGGCAATGAGGACATAGGATTGAGGGTTTTGAGAAGTATAATGAATAGATAGATGCTTGTGCTTGTTAAGTTAATGTGTGAAGGATGTGTGGCAAGACTAACTGCAGTAGTCAACAAGAAGTGAACCAAATGGTTTAAACTGGGGTTGTAGTAGAGAGAAGAGACAGCTAAGAAAGATAGCCAAAGAATTATATTAGATGAGAGAGTTTAGGAAAAGGACAAACTCAGGTAAGCTCAAGTTGTTGAGTTTATTTGATTGACAGAATTATGTGACCATTAGCTAAAATAGGGGGAAAAAATTATTCATTTGAAGAAGAGTTTCTCAAGTTGTATGAATAAGAAATCATGGGAAGGCAGTTAGTGACAAAGGGAATTTTGGAATCTCAGTTTCAGGAACTCCAGGTTTTTCTTGCAGAAAATGCACTGACTAACATATTCAACCCATGTTCAGCCAAAACCAGGCCAGGAGCTGATTGTGGAACAGACCATCAACTGCTCATAGGCAAATTCAATTTGAAGTTAAAGACAATGAAAACAAGTCCAAGAGAGCCAAA
>NW_006921658.1:6526100-6541166 GCF_000298275.1 Orycteropus afer afer
GAGATGGATTGACATGGTGGCTGCGATGATGGGCTCAAGTATAGCAGGGATTGTGGGGCTGGCGTGGGATCGGGCAGTGTTTCGTTCTGCTGTGCATGGGTCGCTATGAGTCGGAAACGACTCGACGGCACTTAACAACAAACAACAACAACAACATATTCAACCAAGACTGACCTCATTAAGTGGTGAAGTACGTAGAAATTTATTATTGTTTGTAAAGTAACCAGAAGTGTGGCAAAAACTTTTTATTTGTCAATTGTATCAGGAATTCCATATAATTAGATGTCCTAATATGGATTAAGATTAAAAAAAAATTAATTACTGAGAAAATTGGGGAAGGGGAATTCAGAGTCTATCAATTAATTTATTAACTAATTTACCAATTAACAAATATTTGATAATGATTGACTGGGCACAAGGCATCTTATTAAATCCAGTGTGAGAAAACAACAGCAAAAAATTATTTCTGTTCTTAAAGGGTTTATTGGTCAAAGGATAATCAATTTATCCTATCTCATAATTTTGTCAAAGGCTGGTATTTTGTGTAAAGCTCTAGCAATCAAATTATATGTTTTAGGTTCCTAAATTAGAAACTTTATAACATGGTGATCTTTGATCCATTTCTCAAGGGCTTTGTCAGTCCAATTAATTCAGGCTTTCAAAATGTATTAGATTTCCTGATAAAGTTAGAGTTGCCCTCTGCTTAGCACATTACATTATCATGGTGCTTTTGACCATTACTTGTATCTGGCATAAAATGAATTTAATGTATGTGTCATTTTTATAATGGCTCAGATAAAGAAATATGTACTTATTTCATCCACTTAAAAGTGTGAATAGGCCTAGAGAGACACAGATGTTTTGTAATATTTTTATCAATAAGTTGGACTTTTAAAACCCAGTAACTTAACATATTCATTAGTAATTCAAAGCTGAGGAGTGTTGTTGATATAACAAAATTGAAATTCAAAAAGAACTGAATGCCTTGGAATATAGAACTGAAATTACAATTAGAATTTGATGATAGATATGTTACTTTTTAGGTTTTTTTTTCTCTCAATCAACAAATTCCTAAAGAGAAAGTTGACCTAAAAAATAATAATAATAAAAAAAAAAACAACCAAACTCACTGCCGTTGAGTCAGATCCGACTCATAGTGACCCCTCCTTGGGTTTCCAAGGCGTTATCAGTACGGAAATAAATTGCCCAGTCTTCTTTCCGAAGAGTGAAGCTCCTAATAATTAAGTATCAAGGAATTTAGTAGATGTGATAGTCAGCAGCCTAGAGGAGCCTTAATGATTCCAGTCTCTTGTAATTCACATTGTCTTGCAGTACTCTCCCACAACAAATGAGATTGATATAGCTAATAGGATACTGTAGTAATGATGATATGTGACTTCCAAGTGTAGGACATAAAAGCCTTGCTCTTTCTTAGATCACTTTGTCTCAGGGAAGTAGCTGCCACGTAATGAGGACACTCGCACAGCCCTTTGGAGAGGTTGCTGTGGTGAGGAACTGAGGCTGCTTATCAGCAGTCAGCATGAACTTGTCATCCATGTGAGGAAGTGTCTTGGAAGCAGATTCTACAAGCACAGTCAAATTTTCGTATACCTGCAGCCTCAGCCAACATCTTGACTCTACCCTTATGAAAGAGTCTGAGCTACCACCATTTAGCTAATGTTGTTATGTGCTGTGGAGTCGGACCCGACTCATAGTGACCCCTCTTTGGGTTTCCAAGGCAGTATCACTATGGAAGCAGATTGCCCAACCTTCCTTCTGAGGAGTGGCTGGTGGGTTTGAACAGCTAGCCTTCTGGTTGGCAGTCTAGTGTCTTAGGCACTACGCCACCAAAGCTCCCATTTAGCTAAGCTACTCCCAAATTCCTGACCTACAGAAATTGTAAGATAATAAATATGTGTTGTTGTTTTAAGCCAGTAATTTGTTGTCTGATAATAAATAACTACTGTATCTGGAAGCAGATTGCTTCCATAAGAAATCCTAAGCACATGGGAATCAGGCAGTGACATAAACTGAAAGGACTTTGAAAAGACTGTTAGTGAAAACAGAAAATACACTGCTATTAGAAGCCTTATGTTCTTTGAGGAGGCTTCTGATGAGGAAAATGTTGGAAATTAGCTGAAGCGGAATAGTTTTAATATAATGGCAGAAAGTTTAGCAACACTGCCACCTGCAGTAATGTGGAAAGTAGATAATGTATCTAATAAACTGGATAATCTACTTACGGGATTGCCAGTCAGGGTGTTGAAGGTAGTGACTGGTTTATTCTATTTTTCTTTTTCCTTAATAATAAAATGTGAAGGGAATGAGAGATAAACTAAAGGTAGGATTGTTAAACCAGAGAAGCAGAGACTTGGCCTCGAAAATTTCTAGCTTCGCAAGTTGGAAAACAATGCTAAAATAAAGAAATGGCTTCTAGGTAAAAATAAAATCCAGGCACTGCCAGGAAAATCATGGTCTAAAAATGGAACTGAGAGTATGGTGGCAAAATCTTTTGCTAAAACCTTAAAGAGAGATAAGGTCATGTTTCACAGGAAGATTCAACCAGACACTACCATTTCTAAGAAGCTTAAGGCTACTGTACCTTTGATTATCTTAGCAGAAGCCCAAAGTAAAGAAATGCTTATCTCAAACAAATTTTTTAATGTGGCTTTTGTATAATGGAGTAAACCCCAGTAATACTAACAGGAGATCCATTAAGTTTTTAAGAGAGTTATATCGTCAGAAATACCAGCTTGGAGTAAAAGGAATAGAAATAGTATCACTAAATAAAAAAGGTTTTTTGACTTCCAAATTTCTTAGAGTAGGAACCAAACTAAGAAAACTATGCAGTTGCAAACACAGGCTACCTTTCCTGGAAAAAGAAGTTGACTCAGAGGGAAGAACCAAGAGGACAAAATTCAGAGCAAGAGTCCTGGGAAATCATTCCCAGGAAGGAGTAGGAATGAGTTCTAATGAAGGAACTTCCACTATTTGTCTCTTTGGATTTCATAATTGCTACAGACCAATGACTCCTGTGCACCTCTGATTTTCCACCCTTTGAACAGGAATGTCTATCGTGGTTTTCCTACTTCTGTCCCACAATTTTATTTGGCAGCACGTGGGGTAGATATCTTGTATCTTTAAATCTTTACATCAAGGAGCTGCATGCAGAAGGAGTTGTACTCAAAGAAGCCATTAAGTTCTGAGGTAATTTGTTATATAGCAATAGACAACGAATGCAGTAAATTACATTTACACAGTAAATTACAGTCTCAGTATGAGACACAGTATAACATGACTGCTTAAAAATGTTATGTGTTTCCAGGGTCCTTTGAATGAATGCAGATTCCATGTCAATTATGGTAATAGTCCACTTCCAGACTAAAATCAATATCCTGAATATTGTATATAGCTTGTGGTATGTAATTTGAAAGACATTAGCAAAGGCTTTGAAACACTAAGAGGATAACTGTCAGGATAATGAAGACTTCATAACTTGAGAACATTGGCGATGTTTAACTTTCAAGAAACTTTGGAGTGGCATGGTATCTGTTCACGTGTTTACAGTAGTAGTACAGGAAGATGTGATAGATATATTCTGGGTTTCTTCAAATGGTATAAAAAGAACATAAGACCAAAAGTTATAGAACAGTATATTTCAACTCAACAAATGGGAGCATTATTTAATGCTTTAAACTATCTAACAAAATAATAATATCTTCACTGGCTAGATAGTTGTTGTTAGGTGCCATTGAGTCATTTCTGACTCATGTTGCTATTGTTAATTCCTGTCAAGTCGGCTCTGACTTGTAGTGACCCTACATACAACAGAGTGAAACACTGCCTGGTCCTGCACCATCCTCATAATCCTTGCTATACTGAAGACCATCATCACAGCTGCTGTGTTACTCCATCTCATTGAGGGCCTTCCACTTTTTTGCTAACCCTCTACTTTACCCAGCATGATATCCTTCTCCAGAGAATGATCACTTCTGACAACGTGACCAAAATAGGTGAGACGAAGTCTGGCCATCCTCGCTTCTAAAGAGCATTCTAGCTGCACTTTTCTAGGACAGATTTATTCACTCTTCTGGAAGTCCATGGTATTTTCAGTATTCTTCACCAACACCACAATTCAAAGTCATCAACTCTTCTTTGGTCTTCCTTATTCATTGTCCAGTGTTCACTCATAGTGACCTAATATATAACAGAACAAAACACTGCTTTGCACTGTGCCATTCTCAAAATTGTTGCTATGCTTAAGTCCATTGTTGCAGCCACTGTTATTCCATCTTGTTGAGGGTCTTTCTTTTTGCTGACCATCTACTTTACCAAGCATGATGCCCTTCTCCCAGGACTGGTCCCTCCTGATAACATAACCAAAGTACGAGAGGTAAAGTCTCACCATCCTCAATTTCTAAGGAGCATTCCAGCTATATTTTCCCCAACACATATTTGTCCATTCTTCTAGTAGTCCATAAAACCAAAACCAAACCAAACTCACTACATTGAGTCAATTCTGACTCATAGCGATCCCCATTAGATTACTGAGGCAGTAAATCTTTATGGAAGTAGATTGTCCCATCTTCCTTCCGTGGAGTGGCTGGTGGGTTTGAACCATCAACCTTCTGGTTAGCAGTCAAATGCCTTAGGCAATACACCACCAGAATTTCTTTTTCTAGTAGTCTATGTTATTGTTGTTAGGTGCCATTGAGTAGCCTCCAACTCATAGTGACCTATGCACAACAGAACGAAACACTGCCTGGTCCTGTGCCAGCCTCACTTATCCTTGCTATACCTGAGCCCATTATTGCAGCCACTGTGTCAATCCATCTCATTGAGGGCTTCTCCTTTTTCATCGACCCTCCACTTTACTAAGCATGATATCCTTCTCCAGGGAATGGTCTCTTCTGACAACATGACCAAAGTAGGTGACATGAAATCTGGCCATTCTTGCTTTTAAGGAGCATTCCGGCTGCACTTCTTCCAGGACAGATATGTTAGTCCTTTCAGCAGTCCGTGGTACACTCAGTATTTTTTGCCAACACCACAACTCAAAAGCACCAACTCTTCTTCGGTATTCCTTCTTCATTGTCTAGCTCTCACATGCACATGAGGTGATTGAAAATACCATGGCTTTGTTTAGCCTCACCTTAGTCTTCAAGGGGACATCTTTGCTCTTCATCACTTGAAAGAGGTCTTTTGCAGCAGATTTGCCCAAGGTGATACTTTGTCTGATGTCTTGACTACTGTTTCCATTGGTGTTTATTGTAGAAACAAGCAATACAAACTCTTTGACAACTTCCATCTTTTCTCCATTTATTGTGATGCTGCTTATTAGCCCAGTTGTGAGGATTTTTGTTTTCTTTATATTGAGGTGTAATCCACACTGCAGACTGTAGTCTTCAATCTTCATCAGTAAGTGCTTCAAGTCATCCTCTCTTTCAGGAACCAAAGTTGTGTCATCTGTATATCATAGATTGTTAATGAATCTTCCTCCAATCCTGTTGCCATGTTCTTCTTCATATAGTCCAGCTTCTCAGATTTTTAGTAGTAGTCCATAGTACATTCAATATTCTTTGCTAACACAATTCAAATTCATCAATTCTTCTGCTGTCTTCCTTATTAGATGTCCAGCTCTCAAATGTATATGAGACAATTGAACCCATGTATATGAAACCCATGTTTTGGGTCAGATGCACCTTAGTCTTCAGCATGACATCTTTGCTTTTTAATAGTTTAAAGAGGACTTTTTGCAGATTTGCCCAATACAATGCATTGTTCGACTTCTTGATTACTTCTTCTTTGGGTGTTGATTGTGAATCCAAGTAAAATGAAATATTGGCAACTTCAATCTTTTCTGAACTTGTCATGATTTTGATTGTTGGCCTGTTGTGAGGATTTTTCTTTTCTTTATGTTGAGTTGTTATCCATACTGAAGGCTGTAGTCTTGGACCTTCATCAGTCACCTTCACTTTCAGTGACCAAGGTTGTGTCACCTGCATATCACCGGTTGTTAATGAGTCTTCCTCCAATCCTAATGCCATGTTCTTCTGCACATACTCCAGGGTCTTGTATTATTTGCTTACCATGCATATTGAAATAGTATCATGAAAGGATGCAGCCCTATTGTTTTTATAGATGATTACCACCTATAAAAAATGTAGTATGGTACAGAAAAATCTTGGACTGGAATGTTGGATAAACTTTGCAAAATGGCCTCAGAGCTGCTTTTCAATCTGATCTAAGATACATTATTCAGTCCTCTGCAATGAAAGACATATTTATTGAGATTCATTTATACAAACCTCCAGGATCTTATTGAAGTATCATTTTAGGTGACACAACAGACTTTTTGCAGATTGATGGAGTATAATTAGTGTTTGTCCAGTTACAGAACCATCTGGAAACAAAATACAAAGACAGCTACAGAAGGAAAACACCTCTCTTCTCTGTATTTGGTCTAATGCTTTTTATAAAAATTATTTTTAAAAGACTTCTCTGGAATAGATGTTGTATGTTCTAAAGCTAGGATTCAGATTCAGTTGTGGCTTAATTTCAAAACCAGAACATTGTGGACTAGAGTGATTTGTAAGATTTAAATATAACTTTGCATAACACAAAATACAAAGAAGGTAAGTGAAAACAATTTTCTCCACTGGGAATCTTTTATAATCTACTGTTGGAGGCCCATCTAGAGGGTTGATTATGTGCTATGCATGAAATTGGCAAACCTTGAATCAGCTAACCCAAGACCCATAATTGTTGATGAGAGTTGGGAAAAGAACTGAAGATTCTTAATTCTCATTGTAATATTCACAATTTGGGAGACTCTTTAGAGATGTATTCATTATTATTCTTAAATACTAAAAAATATAGAAAATGACCTGATGTATTCATCCTTAAAAATAACTTAAGAATTATTTTTAGGATAATATTTACAATTATAAAGACAACATTATATCTGCAACACTAACTATTAGATAATTTTGTATAATGTAATAATTGTAAAGGAGCTCTGGTAGCATAGTGCTTAAGGCACTTGACTGCTAACCAGAAGGCTGGCCGTTCAAACCCACCAGCTACTCCTCAGAAGGAAGATGGGGCAATCTATTTCCGTAGTGATACTGCCTTGGAAACCTAAGGAGGGGTCGCTATGAGTCGGGTCCGACTCAACTGTACATAACAACAACAACAATAACAACAACAATAATTGTAAAACAGAACTATGGAAAATAAGCCACTATCTTCTACCAACTATCTCTGAAATTATTAAATAATCTTAGTTTTATCATTTTAAATTAGGGTTCATATTTGTGTAAAACATATGTGAATGTTATGCAAATAATGATTATTATCTGTTGTGCTTTGAAATAGTCTGATAATTGTGAATTGTTTTTTAAAAGTTTAAGTTTTCACATTTATTAAGACATTAATCATATTTTCACCCAAATTTTGTATATTAAAATATCAACATCTATGTCTATATCTATATATATCACAGAGCATTAATTTCCTGAGCCCTAATAAATTTCAGTTATGGTTTTTCTGTGTGACTCTTCCCCAAGAGACTGGCCCATATAAAAAGCCCATTCTTAAATTACTATCTGAGAAAAATGTTATGTTCAAGATCTTTATTTATCATTGCTCCTCCAGGCTAAGTTGCCTATGTTCTTTTTCTATCATCATTATTTTCATTTTATATTACTAATATAGATTAAGGAGAAAACATATATAAGATATATTATTCATAAATACATCAGTATTCTAAAATGGATATTTGCCTTTCCAAATCCTAGCATGCCAAGATTTTTAGATTGTAGTTCAAAGTTCTTAAATTCTTTGCTTTATAACTGAGGAGGAATGTCTGTATTTTTTCAATTCTTACAAAACATGTTCCTAGCCTATGAGCCTACTGCACTCCCTAGATTTACTGGGATTAACATTTATAAACTGCATATACACAGAGCCAAGGATCCAAGGGCTTTCCAAATGGATATAATTTTTTTTTCCTTTAGGTGGTAAAAAGAGGCAATCTTAATTGTTACTAAGGATAATGGGGACTCTTATTTCCAACATATATTGCAAGTGAATTCAGTTCCTTTAAATACTGAATCAGTCTAGGTTTAGAATCACAAAAGTTATAAGAAAGTGTATTTATGATAAGGAGTCCTCATGGCACAGTGGTTAAGTGTTTGTCTGCTAACCAAAAGGTTGGTGGGTTGAATCCATCAGCTGCTCTGCTGGAGAAAGATGAGGCAATCAACCTTGGAAACCCTATGAGGCAGTTCTACTCTGTCTTATAAGGTGGCTATGAGTTGGAATCCACTCTAGCGTGATTTTTTTTTTTAAGTATTTGCCATAACAATGGGATATATTCCTATTGGATGACTATTGGCAAATGACTCAATTTTAAATATTTAAAATACTTAACAATTAACATATTTCATTCCCTTCATAGAAAGACTGAGGGCTATTTAATTCTCAGCCAAAAAAACAAAACAAAACAAAACAAACTCACTGCCATTGAGTCACTTCTGATTCATAGGACCCCTCCTTGAGTTTCCAAGATGGCATCTCTAGGGAAGTAGATTGGCCAGTCTTACTTCCGAGGAGTGGCTGATGTGTGTGAACTGCCAAACTTCTGGTTAGCAGTCAAATGCTTCAAGCCACCATTGAACTATGTCTAAATGTTAAGTTTTCAGAACATTATAGTGTAAATTAACATTTCAGTGTAAACTGCCAGAAATGTTTTTGAATATTGAGTATATATATTTTTAAATTGCCCTTTAGTTACTTTTGTAATGGAAGTTAACCTTTCATAATTTTTAAAGAAAACACATTTTAAAATAGAAGATGAATGGGCTTCTATTTTTCAACTGTTTCTGTAAGTCATGTATCAATATCAATATATGTCATCATTATTGGTATATATACCATTTGTAAAAGCCCATCTATTCCTTCTATTTAAATCATAGCTTAAAATGAATTTTCACTGTGTTCAACATAATAGAAAATTAATCCATCTTGAACTTGTGCACTCCTCAGCCCTAATTTATTTCAGTTATGGTTTTTCTGTGTGACTCTGATAGTTACATTTTAACTGACAGTACATATAACATTTGAAATTATACTCTCAGTGCAAGAAAGAATATCCATCTTCATATTTTGGCATATAGTTGCATAGTTTCAGAGTTGATACAGTATTATATGTCATTACATATTACATTATTATTATTATGTGAACTATATAATAATAATATCATTATTACTTATAGTCATAAAAGTGTATAGTTTACTCAGCATATTATAGCATTGTAGAAATAAATAATATGTTAAATGATCTAATGGAGGAGAGAGATAGAGAGTGTGGAATACACTATTAACCAGGGTTTCACTGGTCATCTATCATGTTTTTCATTTCTTCACACTGAAAATAAGATCAAAACCATCAGTTCCATGGCACAGGTATTCAGATTGCATTAAAAAAAAAAAAAAAAAGACTGTTTTAGGGAAAACCGTTTGGGGAATGCTGTTTACAGAACATCTGGCTTATCCACACACAAATAAATAGTAGTAAATACTTGACTTGGAGCTGTCAGAATTGACAATTTATATTCTAAACAATGTCTCATACATTTAAAGACTCTAAAACTTTTCTTTAAACTCTGAGCACTTACTATGATTTTCCAGTGATAAAAAAAGGAGAAACAGCACTTCTTTAGGCACAGGATTTGAGATTGTTCTTAATTATATAGTGTTTAAACATAAATGTAATAAAATTTTTAGACAAAAATTTTATTTTAAAAGACTCACTAAATTATGAGATAAGTTGGATCTTATTTATCTTTGTATCCTCAGATCATAACAGTACCTGGCAAAAGGTAGAAAATCATTAAATATGCATAGAATGAATGAATGATTTAATAAATAAACTGACACTTTGTATTATTAAATTAGCATCTTTTGCATTATTGAATTTGGCATTAATTCAATGATGATAACTCAAATTTTACTTTATTTTCAAGGGTCAGATCTATATCATGAAAGTTAATGTTTGACAGGTAACAATACAATTAGGTATAATTGTAAATAAAGTATTATCAATTTGTTATTAAATCTTATTAATTTTTTGTTAAAAAATGTTTTCCTGACTATAATTCTGTGTCCTAAAATATACCAAATGAAACACAAATATAAATGAATTTGTGAGGTTAAGTCATGAACAGTTAAAAATAGGAGTATATAGCAGAGAAGTGAGTAAGTCTGAAAATCTGTCACGTTGTTAACTAGAATAAGTATCTTTATTCAATTGAATCTAGAGTGTATTTGTATTTATACCAGGCACTTGGAAACTAGATATTGTTACTGATGATTGTTGAACTTTTTTTTTTCGTGGATTAGATGCTGTGCCAATTTTAGTGGACAATAATTTCTTGCCTATGAGTACAAATGTGTGAAAGTGAAAACAAAACGAAAATGATGATTAAAGTTCAGTTCAAGTATCACTACCTTGGATTTATTCTATCTTATGTTTTCTTGTTCTCTTTTCTCCTCAGATGTTTTAAGCAAACCTCTAAACGATACTTGAAATGATAGTACAATTTCATTGAGATCTCATAAATTTTATATATATTTATTTTAAAATTATATTAAATTTCCAGATCCACTCTAGGTCTACTAAACATATAGAGCTAAATATTACCAATTTAGTAAAAAGAATTGCTCCCTCTAGTGAATTCAAAATACTACTTCACTTCTTGGCGCTGCGACACTGAGTAATTTCATGAATGATGATTTTTATGTTGGTGAAAATGGTCTGGTCTACTTTTGTGATATTAAATTTTAATATTTTTGTGCATGAATATAAAGAACTTTCATGATTGATTAGCTATGCCTATGATTTCTTTTTTAGAACAGTGCACCAAAAAACCCTATGCTGAAATAATTTATTTTTAAAACTCTTCAGATTATTTGATTTTGAAACACAATTGGTACCATGTTATTTTGAAGTCTATGGACAAATTGACATCTGCAAAATAAAGATAAGCAATTGTCCTGACAATTAAAAGACTGTTCTGGTAGAAATGAGTTTAAATGGAAATTGTATTGTAGTCAATAATGCTGTGATTACCATATATGTCAGGAAAATTAGATATTATTATGCTTATTCTGGTTCCACCTGTCAGAAATGTTATGATTAAAGATATAGAAATAAAATACTTTAAATTCTTGGAGTTTTATTTACATTTCTATGAAAACACCTGACAACAAAATAAAATAGCGGGGCTACTGTGAAAGGAAGAGCATTATTTAATTCTCCATTTGTTTGTTAAAGCAGACCAGGCCTTAAAATAATTCATTTCAAATCACAGGAGGGAGAAACTAAAATTAAGAAATTATTGAAGTGATTACATATATAATGATGCTTTAATATATGTAATGTAACAATAATGAGTGAAAGGAAACAAAGTCAGCTAAGAGACTCACTTTTTCTTCAAAGCGTTGTTGTTGTTATTTGCCATCGAGTCAGACTGACTCATAGTGACCCCTCCTTGGGTTTCCGAGGCAGTATCACTACGGAAGTATATTGCCCAACCTTCCTTCAGGGGAGTAGCTGGTAGCTTTGAACCTCCAGCCTCCTGGTTATCAGTCAAGTGCCTTAGGCACTATGTTATCAGAGCTTCCTTCCTTCAAAGTAGGATTCCCTTTTCTAGGGAATTTGAATTACCTGCATAACTTCCGGGAGCTCTGGTGGCATAGTGCCTAAGGCATTTGACTACTAACCAGAAGGCTAGCAGTTCAAACCCACCAGCTACTCCTGGGAAGGAAGGTTGGGCAATCTACTTCTGTAGTGATAAAGCCTCAGAAATCCAATGAAGGGTCACTATGAGACGGGTCTGACTCCACGCCAGTGAATTTGGTTTGGTTTTGGCATAACTTCTGTACTCCACCACTTTGCCTATTTGTCAAAATCTTGTTATAATGTAATTTCAGTTAATGTAACAGATAGATGGGGTTACCAGTTCCATCAAGTTATTGTTTTTGTATCAACAATGATAGAGTAATTCCATCAAGTTTCATATAGTTACCTTCCAAGTGCTTAGCAAACATTAATTCACCATTGCAGCAATCTTATGAAGAGGTAGAGATTTTTAATAAATAAGTTATATAATTTATTTATTAAAAAAGAAAATATAATCTAGAGTAATTTATTTGAAAGCATCTGTGAAAGACAAGAAGAGAAACTCTAAAAAATTAAATGACTATATTAATCATATGAAATAAGTTAATATTGCCTTATGATTCATTCTCCTTTGAAGAAATTTGAGGAGGAACTGGTGGGTGAGGGGAGCTTATGGGAGCAGGGCTTGCCAAGGTTAATTTTTCCCCAGTCTCTTGTTTCAACTGAAGAAACAATTAGCAATATTAGCATGGAAAAGTGACGAAGTCCCCGAAGCAAGGTGCAACCCTCGCTCCTAGAATCCTGCCCCCCTCAAAGCCCTTTTCTGGGATCATTGGACTGCGAGATGTTGAAGTCCCTCCCGGAACGCCCCACGCCTCAAGCTGGACACTTGGGCCTCTGCCGTAGGTCTGTGTGCGCCAGATTGGTAACCACGCTCTTCACCCCCTGCATCCCCAGGGGCAGAGATCAGGATTAGGAGGACCCAATCGTGTCTTGAGCCAGTCGTGGGCTCATGTAGGTTTTTCCCCATCTATCCTTTTATCCTTCCAAGAGGGTGTGTGCCATTTATCTTGAGTAAAGTAGCCCTGGTGGCGCATTGTTAGCCTGAGTTAGCTTTTGGCTGTTAACCTAAAGGTGGGCAGTTCCAACCTACCAGCGTCCACAGGAAAAGAATGTGACACTCTGCTTCCGTAAATATTTACAGCCTTGGAAACCCCATGAGCTGGTTCCATAGCAGTGAGTTTAGTTTGGTATAGAAGCTCTAAGGAGCTCTGGTGGTGTAGTGCCTAAGGCATTTGACTGGTAACTAGAAGGTTAGTGGTTCAAACCCACCAGCCACTCCTGGGAAGGAAGACTGGGCAATCTCCTTTTGTAAAGATTTACCGCCTCAGAAACCAGAAGGGGGTCACTATGAGTCGCAATCCACTCAATGGAAGTGAGTTTGGTTTTTGGTTTATAGTCTCTATGAGTCACAATTGACTGGACAGTCGACACCCCACCCCATCTCCCGGCCAAAGAAACCCTGAAACTTTGTCTTTGTTCCAAGGTGGCGCGGTGCTTTGAACTGGAGAGTAGCTAGCTACCCAGGAGCAGAGGGAGGCTGGAGATCTTGCGGAAGTGGTCGGCCCCGCGGGCTGGAGCCTCCCTGGCTTGGGAGGGTGAAGGCTCAGGGCGGTTGCGGGTTTCTCCTGGCCTCCTGAGCCCAGCCCTGGTCGGGATTGGCCGCTCGCCCTGTCTCAGTGAGAGCTAGTTGTGCTCTCAATGCTTTGGGACCCCTGCCTGGGCTGAGACAAGGAAGTGGGGACAGGGCGATCCTTCCTCTGAGGCTCCTAGGAACAGGGGAGGGTGTTCAGACACAAGTAAGTGAGGTTGACAGCCTTTGCTCTTCTACAGGTTCCCAAACGGTGGAGCCTGATTAAAAGATGAGGGAGGCGATGTTATGGGAAACAACTTGGCTTCACACAGGTTGACTTGTGTTATCTCTGAGAACAGTGCTTTTCTCATGATTCTCAGTTCAGGTCACAATTCTCAGTGGTTTTCCCCAAACTCCCTGGCACTGCTCTTTGTGGAAACTTTAAAAAAAACAAACAAACAACTTCTGCTTTCCCCAACCCCATTGTTCATAGAGCTTTCTGGTTGTTCTTTTAGATACTGTGTAAGTGCTGGAGGTTGTTTGTACCATAGCTGTACCACCTTTGTCATTGGCAGACCTCACATCCCAGCACCCGCTTGTTGAGTTTTATTAAAAATAACATCAGTATCTTTGTAGCAGTGTTGTTGTTATGTGCCGTGGAGTGGTACCCGACTCATAGCGACCCCTCCTTGGGTTTTCGAGGCAGTATCACTCCGGAAGTAGATTGTCCAACCTTCCTTCCGAGGAGCGGCTGGTCGCTTTGAACCACCAGCCTCCTGGTTAGCAGTGTAGCAATAATCGATGAAAAAGATTTTATTTATTTATTCATTTGTAATTTCATAAGTAGTAGGAAAATAAGAGTTAGGATGAGAGTGTTAGAATTCAGAGGAAAGAGAAATGCAGGTGTATAAAAGAAGAAAACATTTATTAGGCATGTTCCCAGTTCTTTTCTTGCACTGTTGGAGAAAAGGATCCCTTTTGAAAAGATGAAATGGTATTTAGGGAAATGCGTTGTTTCTCAGGTGGAGGAGATCCTTCTATTTTCCTCATTATTTCTACTTTTGGTCATTAGTCATTTGGGGAAATAGAAAAGGCTAAGTCAGAGCTTGTCCTCAATTCATTAAACTTCCCTCTCAATTTAAATTTTAACCAATCATTTCATTCCTTAAAATAAAATACTTCCCCTCACCATGGTTCAGAAGATGGCCCATACCATTAACACCTCGTTTCTGCCAACAAAGAATTTGAGGTGGCTTTTAAAACTGCATATAAGTATACACATAAATAAAATATCGGTATGAAGAACACTCAAAATAGGGCAAAATGACAAAAAAATTATTAAATTTGATTAGCAAATTTGGCTCTGAGCTGCCTCAGGTGCCTTGGATGAAATGTACTTTCTGTTCAGACCAAAGAGTAGAAGAAATAGAGGGCATTTTTATTTCTTCAAGGCCACTTGGTGAAATTCTTAATCTGCCAGTAGAGGCGGCACTTAATTCTTAATATGTGAGGATTAACCTGAGAGCTTACTTAGTAAGGATCAGGGAGTCTTGGTGGTGCAGTGGTTAAAGCGCTCAACCATTAACTGAAAGGTCACCATTAACTGCTCTTGAAACCCTATGGAAGCAGTTTTTCTGTCCTATAGTGTCGCAGGGGAAACTCAGGGACGCCCAAAGAAGCAGGCCAGAAGAGCAGGAGGAAGAGGATTAAAAGACAGGAAGCCAGACAGAGGAACAGTCAGCCACAT
>NW_006921658.1:6544483-6550714 GCF_000298275.1 Orycteropus afer afer
GGTGCGGGATCGGGCAGTGTTTCGTTCTGCTGTGCATGGGGTCGCTATGAGTCGGAAACGACTCGACGGCACTTAACAACAACAACAACATAGTGTCGCAATGAGTCGGAATCCACTCAACTACAGTGGGTTTGTTTTTTTTTTGAAGGATAGGGAAATTGCATACTTTGCTGTTTATGTTTTTTTTCCTGCTAACAATTCTTTTCTGTTTTTGATATGGAATGTCAGTCCTCTTTGATTTTGTGGTTGTTGTTGGTAGGTGCCGTCAAGTTGGTTCTCACTCACAGTGAGAACTCACTCACTTCTGTACAACAGAAGAAAGCACAGAAGAAAGCACTGTTGCGTCTTACGCCATCCTCACAAGCCTCACCACGCTTGAGCCCATCGTCACAGCCACTGTGTCAATCCATTGCATTGAGGGTCTTCCCCTTTTTCACTGACCCTCTACCAAACATGGTATCCTTTTCCAGGGATTGATCTCTTCCTTCAACATGACCAGAGTTCTAGAGACAAAGTCTGGCCATTCTTGTTTCTAATGAACATTCTAGTTATAATTCCTCCAAGACAGGTTTGTTTGTTTTTCTAGCAGTGAGTCCATGGTACAGTCAATGTTCTTCACCAGCACCACAACTTGAATTCATCAGTTCTTCTGTAGTCTTCTTTATTCATTGCCTAGCTCTCACATGCATATATGGCTACTGAAAATATGATGACTTCCTTCAGTCACGCACAGTCTTCAAAGTGATATTTTTGATCTTTAATGGGTTAAAGAGGTCTTTTGCAGCAGATTTGCCCAATATAATACATTGTTGGATTTCTTGACTGCTGCTTCCATGGGCGTTGATTGTGGGTCCAAGTAAAATGAAGTCCTTGATGACTTCAATCTTTTCTCCATTTATTGTGATTTTTCTTATTGGTTTAGTTGTGAGGATTTTTGTTTTCTTTATGTTGAGGTGCAATCCACATTGAAGGCTGTAGTCTCTGATCTTCATCAGTAAGTGCTTCAACCCTTCTTCACTTTCAGAAAGCAAGATTGTATCATCTACATATTGCAGGTTAGAGGCCTACGCTGGCTCATAGGATTGTGAGAATTGGAGAATACAACATCTGCAGGCCAAGTGGCAGAAGTTTCCTTGTGGGTGTGACTTACTTGGCTTCAGTATATAGATTGATGCTTTGGCAAAGCTTGCTCTCTGTCTTGATCTTGCACCCTTCTTGTCACCTGACCTCTGATTATTGGAACATAACCCTGCAGAAGTCTTTGGCTTGCCATCTGGCCTGCACATTTTCATTCTCTAACCCTGCAACCCAGTGAGCCAGCACAGACCTCTAGCCTGACATCTGACCTGCCAATTTTGTCTTCACTAGTCCTTGCAACCACATGTGTTGGCAAAGGTCTTCAGCCTGTTGTCTGACCCACAGGTTTGGGGTTTGCCAGCCTTCACAATTGTGTGAGGCATTACCTCACATTTGTGTGAGCCAATTCCTTGAAGTAAATTTCTTTCTCTCTATATATCTGTATATGCTTCACTGGTTTTGCTCTTCTAGAGAACCCAGAGTAAGACATTTGGTTCTGAGAGTGGTTCTAGTGGAACAATACTGTAAAAATGATTTTTTGAATCAGCTCTCAAGACTGACTGGATTTAAATTTACTAATGACTTTATTTCCAATAGTAAAGAGGGCACTGGTAACCCAGGGTGTGATGTGACAATAGAAAAATGCAAAATATCACCACCATTGGATGAAATATTTGTGAGAGACAAGGCTCTGTGTGATTGTGTATATGATGCCTTTCAACATTTTAACAACTGAGACATAATGAAGCTGGCTGATTAGTTCTACTTCTGCTAGACAAAGTGGAGAAAGAAAAGAATGATCCCAGGGCTTCAGAGTCCCAGCTCAAGCACCACATAAAAAGACCTGCAAGTTGCTATTTATACCCTGAAACAAAGTTTTATCTTACAGCAACAGAGCTGATATTGCTGTAAACCAAACCCAGAGTTTATCATAAGCGTGGCTGAATTACAATGCCAATTGAATTCCCAACTTCCAGTGGTGTCTGAAGTTAAAGTGAGGGCATTGATTGGGAAGAAATGGAATCTTGAAACTTGAGATGGGCTCATACAGGCAGATAACCTTGAAGCTGGGGACAACAAGCCCCTAAATTCTGTTGAATTACTCTGCCAACAGAACCAGACCTCTCACTCCCAACTGAAGAGACTACTCCAGCTTTGTCTGATAAGCTATCTTCCTCAGTAAAACCATCTGATTAGATTAACTCAGCTGTGTCTGAAGAATCCTTACCTGAGACATCCCTGGGGTGGTGCCTGGGAGTTGCCTGAAGCAGATGCCTTGAAAGACATTGCTGAATGTCCCAGGACCCACTCTCACCACTCATTTTTGCTTCTAAACCTATGTTGTTGTTATATGCTGTCAAGTCACCTCCACTCACAGTGACCCTATGTACAACAGAATGGAACACTGCCTGATTGTGCACCATCCTTGCTATACTGGAGCCCATCGTTGCAGCCACTGTGTCAGTCCATCTTGTTGAGAGTCTTCCCATTTTTCACTGATCTTCTACTTTACCAAGCATGATATCCTTCTCTAGGAAATGGTCCCTTCTGACAACATGACCAAAGTAGGTGAGATGAAGTCTGGCCATTCTCTCCTCCAAGAAACAGTCTGGCTGCACTTCTTCCAGCACAGGTTTGTTCATTCTTCTGGAAGTCTTGATTTTTACTATTCTCCTCCAAAAGCATGAACTCCTCCAGGCATGAACTCATTCTTTGGTCTTCCTTATTCATTGCTCAGCTTTCACATGCATATGAGGAAACTGAAAATACCATAGCTTAGGTTGGGTGCACCTTAGTCTTCAAAGTGACTTCTTAATACTTTAAAGAGGTATTTTAGCAGCAGGTTTTCCCAGTGTGATATGAACATCTGATTTGAGTGCTGCTTACATAGGTGTTGATTGTGGATCCAAGTAAAGTGAAATCCTTAACAACTTCAGTATTTCCTCCATTTATCATAATGTTGCTCACTTCTCCAGTTGTGAGAATTTCTGTTTTCTTTATGTTGAGATGTAGACCTATTACTAGACTTAAGCCCCAGTGAGCCCTGAGAGGTGAAGTATGAAGTGTGAGCCATGAGGAGGTGTGCTATACTCCAGAAGAACTGCTTGATTTGTCTAATATATACAAACAGAAACTTGGGGATTATATATGAGAATGGTTATTAAGGATGTAGAAAAATAGTGCAAAGAACATAAAGTTGGATCAGTGTGAGTTTATTGATATGGGTTCACTTAACACAAAATTTTCATTCAGTGTTTCAGTTTGAGGGTATAAAAAAGGATTTAATAGTTTATTTAGCTAGTTGACTGAAATGTGAACTAAGAGGCTGTTTTTGTTGTGGTCAGGTGCCTAGAGTTGGCTCTGACCCATGGCAACCCTATGTACAACAGAACAAAACCATGCCTGATCCTGCACAACCCTCACAATCTTTGCTATGTTTGAGCCTATCACAGCCAGGGTGTCAATCCATCTCATGGAGGCTCTTCCCCTCTTTTTGCTGACCCACTACTTTACCAAGCATGATATCCTGTTCCAGAGACTGGTCTCATCAGAAAACATGACCAAAGTACATGAGAAAAGATCTAGCCATTCTTGCTTCTAAGGAGCATTCTGGCTGTATCTATTCCAAGACAGAGTTGTTCATTCTTTCAGCAGTTTTGGAATTTTCACTATTCTTTGCAAACACCACAATTCAAATGCATCAATTCTTCTTTAATCTTTTTTTTACCCACTGTCCAGCTTTCACATATCTATGAGGCGATTGAATATACCATGGCTTGGATCAGGTGCATCTTTAGTCTTCAAAGTGACATCTTTGCTCTTTAACATTTCAAAGAGGTCTTTTGCAGAAGATTTGCCTAGTGCAATACATTGCCTGGCTAAGAGGTAGCCTACACTAAATGAAGCTGAAATGCTGGAACTGACTAGGTCCGCTATAGATGTAGATATCCAAAGGCTTAGGGAAACTGACATGTTAGAGTGGATTTATCAGGTTGAGTCCACAGGCTTACCTAGGAGAGTACCCAGAGGACACACTTTTCACCACTGACTGTGTGGAATAAATTTGTAAAGGGAGCCTCAGCCTCCTTGAAGACTACAGTAATTCTCTTCTATAAAACAAACAAACAAACAAACAAACAAAACCAAACTCACTGCCATCAAGTTGATTCTGATTCATAGTGATCCCCATTGTGTTTCCAAGGTTGCAAATCTTTACAGAAGTAAATTGACCAGTCTTCCTTCCATGGAGTGGCTTTTGGTTTTGGACTGCCAACCTTCTGGTTAGCAGTCAAATGCCTTAGGCACTATACTACCAGAGCTCCTTAATTCTCTTTTATAGAGGTCAGATATTAGAATGGTGTGATAGTCGGAGCTGTGTGTCAACTTGGCTGGACCACAATTCTGTGTGGTTTAAGCAGTTGTGATGTGGTTATTCCCATGATGGGATCAGATGTATATGAGCAGCCAATCCATTGAAAGGGATTTTCCCTAGGGCTGTGGCCTGCTTCGAGTATATCTATGGACATCATGGGAAAAGACATTCTTCTGTGTATTGGGATTCTGTTGTGCTGCCTACAACTGTCCGTGAGCGAACAATTCACCATTCAGCCTGGAGATCTTGGATTCATCATTCGTTGGAGTCAACAGCGAGCCTTGAGCTCCTCCGGCCCTGCAGCTGCATGAGTCAGGAAAAGCCTCCAGTCTGACGTTTGATCCAAGAACTTTGGACTTGCCAGCTTCTGTAAGTGTGTGATCCGTTTTCCTAAGATAAATTTCTCTTTCTCTCTATATATAAGCTTTACTGGTTCTGTTTCTCTAGAGAACTCAGTCTAACATATTTGGTACTGAGAGTGGTTGTAGAGAGACAAAATAAGGATGGGCTTCCTAAATTGGTTCTCCAATTTGATTAATCATAAAGACACTAGTGACCCTGCCTCTGTTAGTCAAGAGGGCCCTGCTAATCCATGGTGTGAGGTGGCAACATTAATATTGCAAAATAACACCATCAATAGATCAAGTACTTTTGAGAAGTGAGGCTCTGGGTGATTGCATATTTCATACTTTTCTGCAATTTTGTCAGCATGAGGAGTACAAGGAAGCTGGTTGGTTGGTCTTACTTACACTAGAAAAAGTGGTGAAAGAGTGAGATGAGCTCAGGGCTACGAGTCACGGCTTAAGTGCTGCTTAAAAGACCTCAATGTTTCCAGTTGTGCTTTGAAAGAAAGCCTTATTTCTTCTAGTAACAGAGCTGATACTGCTGAAAACCAAACCCAGAGTCTTATTGTGAGGGTGGCTGAATTACAATACCAATTAAATTACCAACCCAGAATGGTGTCTGAAGTTAAAGTGAGGGCATTGATTGGGAAAAAATGGGATCCTGAAACCTGGAATGGGGACATATGGGCAGATAGTCAGGAAGATCAGGATACGGAGCCTGTAAATTCTGTTGAATCCCTCCCATCTGACGGGGTTACTCTAAAACCATTATCCCCTTTGCTTCAGTTTGATGGGATTAACACAACTGTCCCTGCCGGGTCATTGTCTGAGGCAGAGGCCACAGAAGACATTCCTGAATGTTCTCAGGAACTGGCCCAACCACCCATGGTTACTGCCAGACCTATAACTAAAGATAAGTCCAAGCACTTCCCAAAAAGTGAAATACAAAGTGTGACTGAGGAGGTGGTACGCTACACCCAAGAAGACCTACTTGGTTTTGCTAACATGTACAGACAGAAACCTGGAGATTACATATGGGAATGGCAAGGCAGCAAGTGGGGGAAAGGAGAGGAAAAGGCCTGCGGACCGGGACAGGGTGAAGAGTCAGCCGCAGGGATCCAGGTGAGGAGAGGGAACCCAGGCCAGGCCCCAAAGTGGCAAGGTGGGAAAGTGGGAGAAAGAAGAACAAAAGGCCAGGGAGAATGGGACAGGGCAAGGAGTTAGCTGCAGGGATCCAAGTGGGGAGAAGGAATCCAGGCCACACTCCACAAGCACCAAGGCAGAAAAGTGGGAGAAAGGAGAGGAAAAGGCCAGGGAACCAGTACAGAGAGAGGAGTCAGCCACAGGGATCCAGGTAAGGGTGGTTGGAGAGGTTTCCAACAGCTAAGGGAGACAAACTTGTCTGTTGGTTTGTCCTACTGTGGTGACGTGTTGCTG
>NW_006921658.1:6551914-6552879 GCF_000298275.1 Orycteropus afer afer
CTACATCTGTGGCAAGAGGCGGTGGAAAAGCTCAATATCTTCAGCCAAAACCAGGCCAGGAGCTGATTGTGGAACAGACCATCAACTTCTCATATTCAAGTTCAACTTGAAGTAAAAGACAATTAAAATAAGTCCAGAGAGCCAAAATATGATCTAGAATATGTTGTAGTTGTGTGCTGTCGAGTGGGCCCCGACTCATAGTGACGCCTTCTTGGGTTGTCGAGGCAGTATCACTATGGAAGTAGATTGCCCAACCTTCCTTCTGGATCTAGAATATATCCTTCCTGAATTTAGAGACCATCTAAAGAATAGATTTGATGCATTGAACACCAATGACTGAAAACTAGAAGAATTCTGGGATGATATCAAGAACATCATCCATGAAGAAAGCAAGAGGTCACTAAAAAGATGAGAAAAAAAGAAAATACCAAAAAGGATGACAGAAGAGACTCTGAAACTTGCCCTTGATCAGAGAACATCTAAAGCAAATGGAAGAAATGACAAGATAAAAGAGCTGAACTGAAGATTTCAAACAGCAGCTTGAGAAGACAGAGCCAATTACTATAATGAAATGTTCAAAGACCTGGAGTTAGAAAACCAAAAGGGAAGAACATGCTAAACATTTTTCAAGCTGAAAGAATTGAGGCAAAAATTTAAGCCTCAAATTGCAATATTGAAGGATTCTTTGGGCAAAATATTGAATGATGCAGGAAACATCAAAAGAAGATGGAAGGAATACACAGAATCATTGTACCAATTAGAACCTGGTAGATCTCCATCCATTTCAGGAAGTGGCATATGATCTAGAACCAATGGTACTAAAGGAGGAAGTCAAAGCTGCAATGAAGGAATTGGCGAAGAACAAGCCTCCAGGAATTGACAGAATACCCATTGAGATATTTCAACAAATGGATGCCCCATTGGAGACACTCACTTGGTTATGCCAAGAGATTTGGAAGACAGCT
>NW_006921658.1:6553194-6559855 GCF_000298275.1 Orycteropus afer afer
TGGATAACATTGAGAAGAATGGGAATTCCCGAACACTTGATTGTACTCATGAGGAACCTGTACCTTGACCAGGAGGCTGTTGTTCGAACGGAACATGGGGACATTACATGGTTTAAAATCAAGAATGGAGTGTGTCAGGGTTGCATCCTTTCCCCACACTTATTCAACCTATATGCTGAGCAAATACTCTGAGAAGCTGGACTATATGAAGAAAAATGTGGCATCAGAATTGGAGGAAGAATTATAACAACCTGAGATATGCTGACAACACAACGTTGTTTGCTGAAAGTGAGGGTGACTTGAGGCACTTACTGATGAAGGTTGAAGAATACAGTCTGCAGTACGGATTACATCTCAATATAAAGAAAACAAAAATCCTCACAACTGGACCAATAAGTAGCACCACGATAAATGGAGAAAAGATTGAGGTTGTCAAAGAATTCTCATTGCTTGCTTCTACAATTGATGCCAATAGAAGCAGCAGTCAGGACATTAGATGACGTGTAGCACTGGGCAGGTCGGTGGCAAAGCAACTCTTTCAAGCGCCGAGGACAAAGGATGTCTCCTTGAGGACTAAGGTGTGCCTGACACAAGCCATGATATTTTCAATCACCTTGTATGCATGTGAGACCAGCACAATGAATAAAGAAGACTGAAGAAGAGTTGATGATTTTGAGTTGTGGTGCTGGCGAAGAATGCTGAAAGTACCATGGACTGCTAAAAGAGCTAATGATCTGTTCTGGAGGAAGTGCAGCTGAAATGCTCCTTAGAAGCGAGAATGGCCAGACTTTGTCTCACCTACTTTGGTCATGTTGTCAGAAGGGACCATTCCCTGGAGAAGGATGTCATGCTTGGTAAGGTGGAGGGTTGATGAAAGAGGGGAAGGCTTTCAATGAGATGGATTGACACAGTAACTGTGACAATGGGCTCAAGTATAGCAAAGATCACAGAGCTGGTGCAGGATCAGGCGGTGTTCCATTCTGCTGTGCATGGGGTCACTATGAGTTGGAAATGACTCAACAGCACCTAACAACAAGTACAGATTCTTCATTCAATGTTTCAGCTCGAGAGGTTAAGAAAGGATCTAATAGTTTATTTGGTTGGCTTACTGAAGCATGGATTATGTGGTAGCCTACTTTAAGTCAAATTGAAGTACCAGACCTGCCTTGGTACAATGTATAAGAAGGTATCCAGAAGCTTAGAGAAATTGGCCTGTTAGAATGGATTTATCAGATTAGACCACTAGAGACAGAAATGGAGAGTCCTAAAGACATGCCTTTCTCCAGTAAGGTGAGGAATAAATTTGTGAATGGAGTTCCAGCATCCTTGAAGACTGCTGTGATTGCTATTTTATGTAAACCAGATTTGACAGTGGGAACTGCCCTAGTTGAACTAAGACACTTAACTATGATGGGTCTGATTGGACCCTGTGGTAGTAAGGGCCAACTGGCAGCAGTTCATCAACAAAGGCAAGGTGGGAGTAGTTACAATAATGGACAGCAGAGTAGAAACAATAATCAGAATAGTCTGACTTGTGTGGAATTATGGCATTGGCTACTTGTGCATGGTGTTCCTGGTAGTGAAATACATGGCAAATCTTCTAAATATTTACTTGATCTGTATAGACAGAAGAATTCTAGGTCATGTGAACAACAGCATAGATTGAATCTCCAGAATACAAAGTCATGGTCTCTCAATAAATTCCCAGGCTTGAGTCAGTTTACAGACCCACAACCCCTTGAATAAAGGGGAGGCCAGGTTCCTTTGAGGAAGGAACCCACTATATTGCCAAAAATCTATAATGTCAATCTTTCTCTCAGCCTTCCCCAAAGGGACCTGTGGACTTTTAAGAGAGTGACTGGTTCACTGGAGAAAAGAAAATAATCAGACTTTTCAGGGATTACTGGACACTGGCTCTGAACTGACACTAATTCCAGGAGACCCATAGCATCATAGTGACCCATCAATCAGAGTGGGGCCATATGGAAGTCAAGGTATTGATGGAGTCTTAGCTCAGGTGTGTCTCACAGTGGGTCCAGTGGGTCCCTGAACCCATCTGGTAGTGATTTTCCCAGTTCCAGAATGTATAATTGGAATAGATATGCTGAGCAATTGGCAGAATTCACACATTGAGTCCCTAACATGTGGAGTAAGGGCTATTATGGTAGGAAAAGCCAAGTGGAAGCCATTAGAACTGTCTCTACCTACAAAAATAGTAAATCGAAAGCAATACTGCATCCCTGGAGGGGTTGCCTAGATTACTGCCACCATCAAAGGCTTGAAGGATGCAAGGGTGGTGATTCCCACCACATCCTCATTTAATTCACCTATTTGGCCTGTGGAATAAACAGATGGATCTTGGAGAATGACAGTAGATTATTATAAACTTAATCAGGTGGTGACTCCAATCGCAGCTGCTGTTACTGATGTGGTTTCATTGCTTGAGCAAATTAGTACATCTTCTGGTACTTGGTATGCAGCTATTGACCTGGCCAATGCTTTTTTCTCCATACAAATTTCAAAGGACCATCAGAAGCAGTTTGCCTTCATCTGGCAAGACCATCAGTATACTTTCACAGTGCTTCCTCAGAGATACATCAACTCCTCGGCACTATGTCATAATTTAATTCATAGGGATCTTGATTGCCTTTCCCTTCCACAAGGCATCACACTGGTCCATTATATTGATGATATTATGCTGATTGGACCTAGTGAGGAAGAAGTATTGATGACCCTAGACTTATTGGTGAGGCATATACATGCTGGAGGTTGGGAAATTAACCCAACAAAAATTCAAGCACCTTCCACCTCTGAAATTTCTAGGTGTCCAATGGTGTGGGGCATGTCGAGATATTCCTACTAAAGTGAAGGATAAGTTATTGTATCTGGCTTCTCCCACAACTAAAAAGGAAGCACAATGTCTGGTGGGCCTCTTTGGATTTTGGAGGCAACATATCCCTCATTCGGGTGTGTTGCTGTGGCCTATTTATCAAGTGACTTGGAATGCTGCTAGTTTTGAGTGGGGCCCAGAACAACAGAAGGCCCTGCAACAGGTTCAGACTGCTATGCAGGCTGCTCTGCCACTTGGTCCATATGATCCAGCTGATCCAATGGTGCCTGAAGTGTTTGTAGTAGATAGAGGTGCTGTTTGCAGTCTTTGGCAGGTCCCTATTGGTGAATCACAATACAGACCTTTGGGATTTTGGAGCAAAGTCCTGCCATCCTCTGCAGATAACTACTCTCCTTTTAAGAAACAGCTTTTAGCTTGTTATTGGGCTTTAGTAGAGACTGAATGCTGAACCATGGGCCACCAAGTCACCATGAGGCCTGAGCTGCCCATCATGAATTGGTGTTATCTGACCCACAGAGTCATAAAGTTGGATGTGCACAGCAGCACTCATCATTAAATGGAAGTGGTATATCAGAGATTGGGCTCTAGCAGGACCTGAAGGCACAAGTAAGTTGCATGAAGAAGTGGTCTAAATGCCTATGGTCTCCACTCCAGTCACATTACCTTCCCTCTCCCAGTCTGCACCTATGGCCTCATGGGGAGTTCCTATGATCAGTTGACTGAGGAAGAGAAAACTTGTGCCTGGTTTATAGATGGTTCTATATGATATGCAGGCACCACTTGAAAGTGGACAGCAGTGGCACTGCAGCCCCTTTCTGGGACTTCTTTGAAGGACAGTGGTGAAGGAAAATCCTCTCAATGGGCAGAACTTTGAGCCATGCATATGGCTGTTCACTTTGCATGGAATAAGAAATGGCCAGATGTGCAATTATATACAGATTCATGGGCTGTGACTAATGGCTTGGCTGGATGGTCTGGGACTTGGAAGGAGCATGATTGGAAAATTGGTGATAAGGATAGTTGAGGAAGAGTTATGTGGATAGATCTCTCTGAATGGGCCAAAGTAGTAAAGATATTTGTGTCTCAGGTGAGTGCCCACCTAAAAGTGACCTCAGCAGAGGAGGACTTGAACAATCAGGTGGATAGGATGACATGTTCAGTGGAAACCAGCCATCCCTTTTCCCCAGGTACTCCTGTAATTGCTCAATGGGCTCATGAACAAAGTGGCCATGGTGACAGGGATGGAGGTTATGCATGGGCTCAACAACATAGACTTCCACTTACCAAGGCTGATTTGGCTACCGCCACTGCTGAGTGCCCAATCTGTCAGCAGCAGAGACCAACAATGAGTCCGTGATATGGAACCATTCCTCAGGGTGATCAGCCAGCAATGTGGTGGCAGGTTGATCACATTGGACCACTTCCATCATGGAAAGGACAGCGTTTTATTCTTACTGGAATAGGTACTTATTCTGGATATCGATTCACCTTCCCTGCATGCAATGCTTCTGCCAAAACTACCATCCATGGACTTACAGAATGCCTTATCCACTATCATGGTATT
Source organism: Orycteropus afer afer (assembly GCF_000298275.1). Classification (NCBI taxonomy): domain Eukaryota; kingdom Metazoa; phylum Chordata; class Mammalia; order Tubulidentata; family Orycteropodidae; genus Orycteropus; species Orycteropus afer. The sequence goes on from NW_006921658.1 coordinate 6,557,610, forward strand.
CCATACAACATTGCTTCAGATCAAGGGACTCACTTCACAGCAAATGAAGTGTGGCAGTGGGCCTATGCTCATGGAATTCACTGGTCTTACCCTGTTCCCCATCATCCTGAAGCAGCTGGCTTGACAGAATGATGGAATGGCCTATTGAAAACACAATTGTGGCACCAGCTAGGCGGCAATACCTTGAAGGGTTGGGGCAATGTTTTCCAGGAGGCTGTATATGCTCTAAACCAGCATCCAATACATGGTTCTGTTTCTTCAATAGCCAAGATTCATGGGCCCAGGAACTAAGGGGTGGAAACGGGAGCAGTACCACTCACTATTACCCTTAGTGTCCCACTCAAAAAAATTTCCTTCCAGTACCCTATGCTCTGTAGGTCTGGAGATCTTAGTCCTAATGGGAAGAACACTTGCACTTGGAGAAACAATACTGATTGCATTGAACTGGAAATTAAGAATATCACCTGTCCATTTTGGCTTCCTCATGTCTCTAGATCAACAGACAAAGAAGGGCATTACTGTACTCTCTGGTGTGATAGATCCTGATTACCAAGGGGAAATTGGGTTCACTTTACATAATGGAGGTAAAGATGAATATGTCTGTAATACAGGAGATTCTTTAGGACGTCTCTTAATACTACCATGCCCTGTGATTAAAGTCAATGGAAAATTACAGCAACCCAATTCTAATATGACTGCTAATGGCCCAGAACCTTCAGGAATGAAGGTTTGGGTCCCCCCACCAGGCAAAGAACCATGGCCACCTGAGGTACTTTCTGAGGAAAAGGGAAATATAGAATGGGTAGTGGAAGAAAGTAGTTTTGAATATCAGCTATGACCATGTGACCAGTTGCAGAAATGAGGACTGCGATTGTTATATTTCTTCATTGTATATGTGCATCAAATATTTTTGTTTCCTTCTGTTGTGAACTGTGAAATGTAAATAAGGTTAATGAGTTTTGGTTGTACTTGTGTTAACGTATCATGTTAGGCACAAATACGACTTTATAATTGTCCTTATTTAGAGATTATATATGGTTAAGAAGATGTGTACAACTGCCAAGTTGACAAGGGGTAGACTATAATAGTTGGAGCTGTGTGTCAACTTGGCTGGACCACAATTCTGTGTGGTTTAAGCAGTTGTGATGTGATTATTCCCATGATGGTATAAGATGTATATGAGCAGCCAATCCATTGAAAGGGATTTTCCCGAGGGCTGTGGCCTGCTTCGAGTATATCTATGGACATTGTGGGAAAAGACATTCTTCTGTGTATCGGGATTCTGTTGTGCTGCCTACAACTGTCCGTGAGCGAACAATTCACCATTCAGCCTGGAGATCTTGGATTCATCATTCGTTGGAGTCAACAGCCAGTATACTGCCTGCCAACATTGAGCTCCTCCAGCCCTGCAGCTGCGAGAGTCAGGAAAAACCTCCAGTTTGACGTTTGATCCAAGAACTTTGGACTTGCCAGCTTCTGTAAGTGTGTGAGCCATTTTCCTAAGATAAATTTCTCTTTCTCTCTCTCTATATAAGCTTTACTGGTTTTGTTTCTCCAGAGAACTCAGTCTAACACAAATGGGAACTACCCTGGCTTAAGACACCTAACTACAATGGGGTTGATTATATTCCAGGGTGGTAGGGGCCAAATTGTGATACTTAATCACCAAAGAAAAAGTGGGAATGATTACCATAACAGACAGCAGGGTAAAAGCAATAATCAGAATAGTGTGACTCACATGTATTTAAGGCTTGGCTTCTCAGTCAAGGTGTCTCTAGGAGTGAAACAGATGAGAAACATACTAAATATTTACTTGATCTGTACAAGCAGAAGAATTCTAAGTCAAGTGAATAGCAGTCTAACTTGAATCACAGAAGACAGAGTCATTGTCTCTCAATCAATCCCAGATTGAGCTAGTTTACAGACTCATAACCTCTTAAATGGAGAGGAGGTAGAGTCTCCTTGAGAAAGGACCTCACTGCACTGCCAAAAATTTATACTGTCAATCTTTCTTCTACCTCTTCCAAAGGACTCTACAGCTTTTTATCAGAGTGACTGCTAATTGAGGAAGGGAACTATTAAGACTTTTCAGGAATTGCTGGACGCTGAGTCTGAACTGACACTAATTCCAGGAGGTTCAAAACTGATATGTTGCCACCAGTCAGAGTAAGAGTGTATGGAGGTAGGAGGTCTCACATTGCCGGATCTCAAAACCTACTATACAGCCACAGTAGTCAAAACTGCCT
>NW_006921658.1:6576243-6581918 GCF_000298275.1 Orycteropus afer afer
CCGCCTCCTCCGGTTCCTGGCTTTTTATCCCCTTTCTCCTGCTCTTCCGGCCTGCTACTCTCGGCAGGCCTGAGTTGCCTCTCCTCACCTAATCCCTTCGGCTGACTGCTTTTCTCTCTGGCTTCCTGGCTTTTAAGCCCCTTTCTCCTGTTCTTCTGCCCTGCTGTTTTGTGCGTCCCTGAGTTGTCCCTGGGGCTGACTGCTCCTCTGTCTGGGTTCCTGGCTTTTTATCCCCTTTCTCTTGCTCTTCCCGCTTGCTACTTTGGACGTCCCTGAGTTGTCTCTCCTCACCTGTAACCCTACCCTAACATGGTAGAAAAGGCAATAAAGTCACCACCAGGTTGAAGCTTATGATAATTCACAGTCATTCTCCAAGATTCATCTGTTTTCTGCACAGACCCAACAGGCAAGTTGAGTGGGGATGTGGTGGGATGATAATGACACTAATCTCTATTCCCTCCAAGAATGTGGCATTACTTTTAGTTCACTATTTTCCTAGGTAGGGGCATTTCTAATGGCTGCAATTGCAGCTGCAATTCTAGGTGTGGTTTCATTGCTTGAGCAAATGAATAAATTTCTTGGTACCTTGTATGAAGCTCTTGGTTTTTTCACTGTTTTTTGTCTCCATATTGTTTTCTAAAGACCATCAGAAGCAGTTTGTCTTCAGTTGGCAAAGCCAATAATATTCATAAACCATTCTACCTCAGTGATATATCAACTTTCAACCCTGTGTCATACTTTACTCTGCAGGGAACTTGATCACCTTTCTCTTCCACAATTGTCACACTGGTCCATTGCATTGAGGACATTATGCTGATTGGACCCAGTAAGGAAGATGTATCAATGACTCTAGACTTATTAGTAAGACATTTGCAGGCCAGAAAGTGGGAAATTAACCAACCTTCAAGTTCCTCCCTCCTCAGTGGTACACTGGTTAAGTGATTGGGTGCTAACCGAAAGGTTGGCAGTTTGAATCTACCAGCTGCTCCACGGGAGAAATATGAGGCAGTCTGCTTCCACAAAGATTTACAGCTTTGGAAACCCTATTAGGCGTTTCTATCCTGTCCTGTAGGTCACTATGAGTCAGAAGTTGAGTTGATGGCAATAGCTTTTTCGGTATGGTAGTATGGTGCATGTAAAAATATTCCTTCTGAAGTGAAGTACAAACATTGCATCTTGCCCTTCTACAACTAAAAAAGAGGCATAATGCTTGGTGGACCTCTTTAGATTTTGCAGGTAATATATCTCTCATTAAGGAGCTCTGGTGGTATAGTGAGTGGATAAGGCATTTGGCTGCTAACCAGAAGGCCAGCAGTTCAAGCCCACCAGGATCTCTGTGGAAGGAAGAGGGGGTGCTAAAACAGCAAGGAGGCCACATGTTCTGACCTCCTCTGATCCCACAAGAGGAAGACAGAATCACCATCAATAGCCCAAGGCCTATTCCTGTGAGGCCAGACATGCTGCCTCCCTCCAGCCCTTTCTCCAACTGTTCCTCCCAAAGCACCCACCACCTCTCTCCTGGGTTTGTTAATTCGCTGCAGTGGACACACAGAACTCACAGATTATGGGGTTTATTGGGGAAACACCAGGCTACAATTCAAGTTCAGGAAAAAACTCTCAGTCTCTCTCCCAGCCCACCATCTCCCAACCAAGTCTCTCACAGTCTCTTCCCCAGCAGTGCATGTCCCTCAGTGTCTTACTCAGCAACATGTGTCTCTTGCGTCTCTTTCACAGTGGCACATGTCTCTCAGGAGCACCTGTCAATTTCAGCAGCATGTCTTCCTCAACCAGCAGTGAGAGAGAGTTCTGCCTCTAGGAGGCCTCCTTTTGAGCCTGGCAAGAGTGGCCAAGCTAGTCAATCATAGCATCAGAACTCTAAGCACCTGAGAGAATGGGGACCTCCCAGAACATTGTTTTGTGCCACTCCCAACAGAAATACTCCAGGTGAACAACTTTAGCAATCAGGAGCTCCTCAGTTGCTCATAGCAAATCACACCTTGGCGTTTACAAAGACCTATGGGTAGAAAAGCCACACTAAGTAATGTACTACACACACTGCAGGGGGCAATATACTTCCATAAATATTTACAGCCTAGGAAACCCAATGGGGGTCACTGTGAGTCAGATTCAACTCAATGGCAGTGAGTTTTTGTTTTGTTTTGTTTGTTTGTTTATATCCCTCGTTTGTGTGTACTACTCTGGCCTATTTGTGATTTGAAGAGCTTCTAGTTTTGAGTGGGGTTCAGAACAGGTGAAGTCTCTGCATCAGATCCAGGCTGCCATGCATACTGTTCTGCCACTTAGGCCATATGATTTGGCTGATCCAATGATGTTTGAAGTGTCAGTGTCAGAAAGAGGTGTTGTTTGGAGTTTTGGCAGGCTTTTATTGGTGAGTCACAGTGCAGACCCTTAAGATTTTGGAACAAAGTCCTGCCATTCTCTGCAGATAATTACTTTCCTTTTGAGCAACAGTTTTTTGGCTTGTTATGGGGTAACAAGTAGATATTGAATGGGCTACCAAGTTACCATGTGGCCTCAGCTCCCATCATAAAATGAGTGTGGTCTGACTTACATAGACATAAACATAACGTTGACTATTATAAGTGGTATATATGATATTGGCCTTGAGCAGGACATGAAGGCACTGTTAAGTTATATGAGGAGGTGACCAAAATGCCCATGGTCCCTACTTTGGTAACATCACCTTCCCTCTCCCAGTCTGTGCATATGTCCTCATGGGGAATTCATTATGATAAGTTGATGAGGGAAGGAAAAACTTATTCCTGGTTGTCTTAGGCTGAGTTCTTTAGAGAAGCAAAGAAGGTTTTGCTTTTCATACATACATATATATATATCCTGGGTTGAGTGGCCTACATGTACATCTTGTTAACTATTGGTCTGAGAGCCAGCTCCTGGGTGTGCGTTTTATTCCAGGTGCAGAATGTATTCCAGGGCCATAGTATTGGGGGTCTCATCAGACTCCATCTGACCAGTAATTCTTGTCATTATTGAGTTTTTGGATTTTGTTCCACGTTTTTCCTCTCACTCTATCCAGGATCTCCAGTTTGATTCTTTCCTGAGTGGTTGGCATTGGTAGCTGGGCACCATCTAGTTCTCGTCTTGAGGGTCATCATGTCCTATGGCTGATTGCTTCCAAATGTCCTTGTTTTTTCTTGTCTTCTTCTTTGCTTCTGATGTTAGGAGACAATTAGCTGCATCTTAGATGGCCACTTGAAAGCTTTTAAGACCCCAGTCGCTACTCACCAATGTAGGATGAGAAACAAGACTTTTATGTGTTTTGTTGTGTCAATTGAGTCTGGTTGACCCCCAGACTTAACTATCACACTGGTTTACAGATGGCTGTGTGTAACATGCTTGAAAGTGGTGAAGGGAAACCCTCCCAGTGGACAGAATTTCAAGCAGTGTATCTGGTTGTTCATTTTGTTTAGAAGAGGAAATGGCCAGATGTACAAATGTATAATCATTAATAAACTGTGGCCATTGGTGTGGCTGGATGGTCAGGGACTTCAAAGACACATAATTGGAAAATGGGTGACAAGGAGATATGGTGAAGAGATATGTGGATAGACTTCTGTGAATGGACAAAAGAAGTGAAGATGTTTATGTTTCATGTGAATGCTCACCAAAGGTTAACTTCAGCAGAGGATGATTTTAACAATCAAGTTGATAGGATGATACATTCTGTGGATACCAGTCAGCCTCTTTCCCCAGCCAATCCTTTTATTACCCAATGGGCTCATGAACAAAGTGGCCATGGTGGCAGTGATAGAGATTATGCATAGTCTCAGCAACATGGACTTCCACTCACCAAGGCTGACTTGGCTACAGCCACTGCTGACTGTCTAATCTGCCAGCAGCAGAGACCAACACTGAGTCCATGAAATGGAACCATTCCTTGGGGCAATCATCTGGAAACCTGGTGGCAGGTTGATTATATTAGACCACTTCCATGATGGAAAGTACACTGCCTTTTGTTTTTACTGTTGTTGTTATTGTTATGTGCCATCGAGTCAGACCCGACTCACAGCGACCTCTCCTTGGGTTTCCGAGGCAGTATCACTATGGAAGTAGATTGCATCTTCCTTCCGAGGCTCTGTATATGAATTTACCTTCCCTGCACACAACTCTTCTACCAAAACTACCTTCCATGGACTTACAAAATACCTTATCCATTATCATGTTATCCCACACAGCATTGTCTCAAATCAGGAAACTCATTTTACAGAAAATGAAGTGCAGCATGCTCATGGAATTCACTTGTATTACCATGTTTCCCATCATCCTGAAGCAGTTGGCTTGGTAGAATGATGGAATGGTCTTTTAAATATACAATTAAAATGACAATATCTTGCAATATTTTGCAGGGTTGGGGAAATGATCTCCCCAAAGCTGTTTATGCTCTAAACCAGCAAACAGTGTATAGTGCTTTTTCTCCCATAGCCAGGATTCATGAGTCCAGGAATCAAGGGACGGTAATGGGAGTGGCACCATTACTCCTAGAGATTTACTTATAAAACTTTTGCTTCCTCTCCCCATTGCTCTGTATGTCTAAACATCTTAGTTCAGAGGGAAGAATACTTTCTCCAGGAGATACAACAACTGATTCCATTGAATTGAAAATTGAGAATGCGACTCAGCCACATTGGGCTTCTTATTCTTCTGAATCAACAGGCAAAGAACGGATTTATCATGTTGGTTAGTGTGATTTATCCTGATCATCAAGGGGATATTGGATTAATATTGAATAATGGAAGAGAAAAAGAGTACATCTGGAATGCAGGAGATCCCTTATGGCATCTCTTACTACTCCCATGCTGCGTGATTAAAGTCAGTGGAAAACTACAGCAACCAATTTTGACATGACTACTAATGGCTTAGGTCCTTCAGGAATGAAGGCTTGGGCCACCCTACTAGGCAAAGAAACATGACCAGTAGAAGTGATTGCTAAGGAAAAAGGGAATACAAAATGGGTGGTGGAAGAAGATAGTTCTAAATACCAGCTACAATCACATGACCATGTGCAGAAATGAGTAGTATAATTGTTAGGAGTATTTCTTCTTGTGCTGTTATGTGTGTGTATATAGCAAATATCTTTGTTTTCTTATCCTATTACTTATTATGAAATGCAAGATATAAAAGGGACTATAGCATTTTCAGGTGTATGTATGCTAGTTGCATCATGATAGGTGCAAGTATGAGTTGTAATTGCCTTTATTTAAAGGTTATTTGTGGGAGACCGGCAAGATGGCAGACTAGGCAGAAAGACTGCACAGACCCTCTTCAACAAAGAAAAGGGAAAGCAATTAATACAGACACAGAAGATAATCCTGGACCCCTGAGCCTTGAAGTGAAGGATATAGAAGTGGACTAAACCCCAACTAGCAGAAGAATTTGCATGAAAATACCAAAAAACGAGACATACGGAGCTGTGGTCTGGCAATGATCCTGAGTGATCCTGATGGCACAGACAGCTTGGAGATTCCCGAGTGGTGGTAGGATCTAAGAATTAACCTAAAAATCAGCCCTGCTAGCCAGGGACTGCACGGAGGACTGTGCACAGTGGCTGGGGAATAAACAGAGAAGGTGAAGAGAAAGGTGGGCTGAGCTGTGGACTTTTGCCTGTCCGGAGGGCGCCACCATTTTGAATGTTACAA
>NW_006921658.1:6584377-6594308 GCF_000298275.1 Orycteropus afer afer
TTAATTTCTGATCAAATTGACTTTAAGACAAAAACCACCATACCAGACAATGAAGGACATTATATACTGATTAAAGAATCAATTGAACATGACGATATAACCATAATAAATATCTATGGACCCAATGAAAGAGCCCCAAAATACATAAATCAGACTTTAAAAGAATTGAAAAAAAAAGTAAAGGTTAATGAGATGTGCCTAGGTGGCAAGTTGACAAGGGGTGGCCTGTGATGGTTAATGTTATGTTTCAACTTGGCTAGGCTATGGTTCTCATCATAAAAACAGTTACAAGTCATACTTGCAATTAACAGGATGCAACTAGCATGCATAGAACTAAAAATACACTAACCTCTTTGGTGTAGTGCCTGAGGTATTTGACTGCTAACCAGAAGGCTGGTGGTTCAAACCCACCAGCCACTCCTCAGAAGGAAGACTGGGCAATTGAAATCTACTTCCTTAGAGATACCTCCTTGGAAACCAAAACGAGGTGTGGCTATGAGTCAAATTGAGTTTGCTTTTGGCTTAGGCTACTATCCTCAGTGGTTTGGAAAAAGCTGTGTGATCACCTTCCATTTTATGATCTGATGTGAGCAGCCAGTCAATTGAAAAAGAAGTTTCCCTGGGGCTGTGGCCTGCCTCTACTATATTAATGGATGCTCTGGTAAAGTTTGCTCTCTTTCTTGACCCTGCACCTTTCTTGTCACATGACCTCTACTTCTTGGGATGTAAGCCTGTGGAAGTCTCTGGCCTAACACCAGGCCTGCAGGTTTTGGATTCACTAACCCCTGCACCCCATGAGCTAGCAGAGGCCTTCAGGGTGCTGCCTGACTTGCAGATTTTGGGTTCATCCACCCCTGCAAACATGTAAGCCAGTAGAGGTCTTCAGCCTATTGCCTGACCCTTGGATTTGGAACTTGCCAACTCAACTCACAGTTGAGTGAGTCATTTCCTTAAAGTAAATTTTTCTCTCTCTCTTTCTCTATTCTTCACTGGTTTTACTCCTCTAGAGAACCCAGACTAAGACAGACGCAGTTCATAGACAACACACATCGTTTCTATAATTTTTCTTAGTAACCACTGTAATGAATTAAATGGCCATTCTCTTTTCCCCACTCCTTTTTTAATAAAATAAGACATATTCATAAATGATTATTCTGATAGGATAGAATTAGATCTCAAATAAGCAGATAATGGATGAATATAAGGTGAAGAATTATGAAAATTCTAATAGCAGATAGAGACTATCTCTTACTAAAGGCATACTCCATTCAAAATACTTTAATTTCTAGCAAGTCATGCCCAAGTAATCTGACTGTTGTGTGTCAGATAGCAAAGTATTAATCTATAACATGAGATTTAAATATTCAATCTTTTACATTATATGCAAGACTTGCTCTTTTCAAATTCCAGATCTTATTGTAACTTGCAAAGGGACAGAGCCTAACATATATTGCACTCCTGTTATGTGGCAATTGTTCTATCAAGTGTTCTGTGTATACTTATTTAATCCTCACAACAATACTATGAAGTAGATACTATCATCTTTTCAAAATGAAGAAATAGGCTTAGTGAATATAAAAGTAACTTGCTCAGGATCTTATAGTTGCCAAAGTGTGAAACTGACAGATCCAGTCTGTTTGATGCCAAAGCCCATCCTCTTTCTAGTGCATCACACTAGAAGTTTAGGAAAGACAAGGTCTCTACTATGGAATTGTTCATTCATTTGATAACTAGTTATTGCATTTTGTTTTTGTTAACATCCATACTTTACTCATATTTCCTTAATTTTTACCTAATATCATTTTTCTTTTCAGGATTCCATCTTGGATACCAAATTATATTTAGCTCTTATATATTCTTAGGTTCCTATTGGCTGTGCCAATTTCTCAGACTTCCATTGCTTTTAATTATCTTGGCAATGTTGAGTATTGGTTAGGTATTTCATAGAATGTCCTCAGTTGGGATTTCTGATGCTTTTCTCATGGTTAGATTAGGGTTAAGGGTTTTTTGTGAGGAAGACAACAGAGGTAAAGTGCTTATTCTTATCACTACATACGAAGAAAACATATTTTAAATATGATATATCACTGTTGATGTTGACCTTCAACACCTGCCTGAGATAGGGTTTGTCAGGTTTTTATACATTAAAATTATTATTCTCTCATTCCATATCATATTCGTTTGGGAGGAAGTCACTGTGTGCAGCCACTCTTAAGAAGGGGATAGCTCTGCTTCACCTCCTTGAGGGTGGAATATCTACATAAAGTATTTGGACTTCTTCACAGAAGATTTGTGTATTTCCTCCCATTATTTACTCAATTATTTATTATATCACTGTTTACTGATGGATATTTATTTTATAGGAGCTCTGGTAGCATAGTGCCTAAGGCACTTGACTGCTCACCAGAAGGCTGGCGGTTCAAACCCACCAGCCACTCCTCGGAAGGAAGGTTGGCCAATCCTACTTCCTTAGTGATACTGCCTCGAAAACCCAAGGAGGGGTTGCTATGAGTCGGGACCAACTCGACGGCAAAACAACAACAACAACAACAACAAAATTTATTTTATACTTTGGGTTATTATCCAATACTACTTTATTTTTGCCATTGTGAACTCATCTTTGGCTACTGTGTTCCTTTGAAATAAATAATCCCACCCTTTTTTGTTGTATGTTGTTTCATTTGTTGTTGTTATTAGGTGTCATTGAGTCACCTCCAACTCATAGCAACTTTATGTGCAACAGAAGGAAACACTGCTTGGTCCTGCACCATCCTCACACTCCTTGCTATACTTGAGCCCACAGTTGCAGCCACTGTGTCAGTACACCTTGTTGACGGTCTTTCCCTTTTTTGCTGACCTTCTATTTTACCAACATGATATCCTTCTTTAGGGACTGGTACCTTATGACAACATGACCAAAGTAGGTGAGATGAAGTCTGGCCATTCTTGCTTCCAAGGAGTATTCTGGCTGCACTTCTTCCAGGAGAGATTTGTTGATTCTTCTGGTAGTCCATGGTATTCTTAGCCAACATCATAATTAAAAGGCATCAATTCTTCCTCAGTCTTCCTTATTCATTGTCCAGCTTTCACATACATATGATGCAACTGAAAATATATGCATATGAGGTGACTGAAAATACCATGGATTGAATTAGGCACATCTTAGTCTTCAAAGTGACATCTTTGGTTCTTGACACTTTAAAAAAGTCTTTTGCAGCAGATTTGCCCAATGCAATACAACATCTAATTTCTTGACTACTGCTTCCATGGATGTTGACTGTGGATCCAAGTAAAATGAAATCCCTGACAACTTCATTCTTTTCTCCATTTGTTGTGATACTGCTTACTGGTCCAGTTGTGAGGAATTTTGTTTTCTTTATGTGAGATATAACCCATGCTGAAGACTATAGTATGTGAGCTTCATCAATAAATGCCTCAAGTCCTCTTCACTTTCAGCAAGCAAGTTTCTGTCATCTGCGTATCGCAGGTTATTAATGAATCTTCCTCCAATCCTGATGCCATGTTCTTCATATAATTCAGGTTCTTGGATTATTTGCTCAGTATACCGAGTAAGTATGGTGAAACGATCCAACCCTGACATGCACCCATCCTCATTTTAAAACATGCAATATCCCCTTGTTCTGTTCAGCATCTTAATCTATATACAGGTTCAACATCTTAATCTATATACAGGTTCCTCATGAGGACAATTAAGTGTTCTGGAATTCCCATTCTTTACAACGTTATCCATTATTTGTTATGATCCACACAGTCAAATGCCTTTGCACAGTCAATAAAACACAGGCAGACACCTTTCTGGTATTCTTTATTTTCAGCCAAGATCTATCTGACACCAGCAATGACATCTCTTGTTCCATGTTCTCTTCTGATCCAGCATGAATTTCTGGAAGTTTTTTGTCTTCTAATTTCTTGGCATAAGCGAGTAAGTGCCTCCAGTGCTGCATTCCGTTGTTGAAACATCTCAGTGGGTATTCTGTCAATTCCTGGAGCCTTGGTTTTTGCAAATTCTATCAGGGCAACTTGGACTTCTTTTTTCAAAACCATTAGCTTTTGGTTTTATGCTATCTCCTGAAATGGTTGAATATCAATGAATTCTTTTTGGTACAGCGACTCTATGTATTTCTTCCATCTTCTTTTGATGCTTCCTGCATCATTCTATATTTTTCCCATAGAACCCTTCAATGCAACTTTAGGCTTGAATTTTTTCTTCAATTCTTTCAGCTTGAGAAATGCTGAATGTGTTCTTCCCTTTTGGTTTTCTAACTCTGGGTCTTTGCACTATTCATTATAATACTTTACTTTGTCTTTTCGAGCGGCCCTTTGAAATCTTCTGTTCATCTCTTTTAGCTTGTCATTTCTTCCATTTTCTTTAGCTACTCTCTGTTCAAGAGCAAGTTTCAGAGTGTTTCCTGACATCCATTTTGATCTTTTCTTCCTTTCCTGTCTTTTTCATGATCTTTTGCTTTCTTAATGTATGATGTTCTTTTATTCTTTCTTTCTTTTTTCAATGTACAATGTTGTTGATGCCATCCAACAACTCTTCTGGTTCCGATCATGAGGGTTCAGTGCATCAAATCTGTTCTTCAGATGGTCTCTAAATTCAGATGGGATATAATCAAGGTCATATTTTGGCTCTCATGAACTTGTTTTAATTGTCTTCAGTTTCAACTTGAACTTGCATTTGAGCAATTGATGGTTTCTTCCACAGTTGGCTCCTGGTCTTGTTTTGACTGAAGATATTGGACTTCTCCATCACTTCTTTCCACAGATGTAGTTGATTTGATTCCTGTGTATTCCATCTGGTGAGATCCATGTTATATAGCTGCCATTTATGTTGCTGAAGAAAGGTATTTGCAATGAATAAGTCATTAGTCTTGCAAAATTCTTTCATGGTATCTCCAGCATCATTTTTATTACCAAGGCCATATTTTCCAACCACTGATGATTCTTCTTTGTTTCTAAGTTTTGCATTCCAATCACCAGTGATAATCAATACATCTTGACTGCATGTTTAGTCTATCTCAGACCACAGAATTTGGTAAAAATCTTCAATTTCTTCATCTTTGGCATTATTGTTTGGTGTGTAAATTTAAAAAATAATCATATTAACTGGTTTTCCTTATAAGCATATGGATGTTATTCTATCACTGACAGTATTGTACTTCAGGATAGATGGTATGTGTGTGTGTGTGTTTGTGTGTGGTGAAAGCATTTCAAGACATTCACCAACATAACAGTTTCTACATTTACAGCTCTGGGACATTGATGACCTTTTTTGGGTTGTGCCCCTATTCATGATAGATCTTGAAACATTCTTTTTGACAATGAATGTGAGGTCATTCCTCTTAAATTTGTTGCTCCTGGGATAGTAGATCATATGATTGTCTGATTCAAAATGGCCCAAACCAATCCATTTCAGCTCACTAATGCCTAGGATATTGATCTTTATGCATACCATTTCATTTTTGACAACTTCCACTTTTCTTACATTTATACTCCTTATGGTCCATGTCTTGGAAGGAAGGTTGGGCAATCCTATTCCGTAGTGATACTGCCTCGGAAACCCAAGGAGGGGTCGCTATGAGTCGGGGCCGACTCGACGGCACATAACAACAACAACAACAACATGGTCCATGTTTCAATTATTAATGGATGTTTGCAGCTCTTTATTCCCATTTTGAGTCTTGACCCATCAGCAAATGTAGATCCCGAAAAATTTACTCGATCTGCATTATTAAGGTTGGCTCTACTTTGAGGAGGCAGCTCTTTCCCAGTTGTGTTTTGAGTGCCTTCCCACCTGAGGGGCTTATTTCTGGCACTATACCAAACAATGTTTCAGGGCTATTCATAACATGTTCCAGTAACATCAGTCAGTGTTTCACTGCTATTCATAAGGTTTTCACCAGCCAGTTTTTTCAGAAGTGGATTCCTTTTGTCCATAGTCTTACAGAGTCCACTCATTCTCAGTTTTAGATCAGCAAATTTCCTCCCTTCAGTGAGGTTGTTTCATACATTTGTAATAAAGTTAGATTGCTTTTCATTTCTGCATTCCATCTTGGACCTCCTAACTTCCTAAGTAAGTTTTAAAAAATTCACACACACTAAAGTCCATTCATTGTGCTGTAAAGTTCTGTGGGTTTTGGCAAATACATAGTGTCATGTGTTCACCATTTCAGTGCAACATAGAGTGGTTTCATTGCCTTATATACTTTTTAAAAAAAAAAAAAATTTCACTGTGATTTGAGTTAAAGTTTACAGATAAAATTGACTTTTCATTAAACAATTCATATACATTTTCTTTTGTGACATTAATTGCTAACCTCACTGTGTAACAGCACTCTTCCCCCATCTCCCTCTGTTTATTGTTTCCATTAGTCCTTTTTTCCTTTCCCTTTCTGCCTTCTGAACTTTGTCCCTGGACAAATGCTGCTGTTTTGATCACATATGGTTGATTTTTCTAAGGAGTGCATACCTGCCTGGAGTTATTGTTCCCCTTATATGCTTGTCTATTGTTTGCCTGAAAGTTGGGCAGCAAGGGTAAGTTCAGGCTTAAAGGGTATCTGAGGGTAATAGTCTTGGGGTTCTATGCCTTATAAAATTTCCTGTGTTTCACATATTCAACCCTCCCACTGCTAAACACCTGGCAACCATTGATTATTTTATTATGTTCATAGTTTTTCTTTCTTAGAGTGTCATATAGTTAGCATCACACAGAAAGCAGCCTTTTCGAACTGGCTTCTTTCACTTGGCAATATACATTTAGGACTCATTTATGATTTTTTTTGTGTGTGTTATTTATTTTTATTGCTGAGTAATATTCCATTGTATGACTGTACCACAGTTTGTTTATTCATTCACCCATTGAAAAATATCTTGACTCCTTGCAGTTTGGGACAATTATGCATAACACAACCCAACCCACTGCTGTCAAGTCAGAACTGACTCATAGTGACCCCTCCTTGACAGTATCACCATGGAAGTAGATTGCCCAATTTTCCTTCTGAGGAGTGGCTGGTGGGTTTGACCCTCCAGCCTTCTGGTTAGCAGTCAAATGCCATAGGCAACACACCACCAGATATTCATATGCAGGTTTTTGTGTGGCCTGGGAAAACATTTGTTGGATTTTATGGTAAGACTACGGAGTTGTGGCGGCACAGTGCATAAGGCATTTGGCTGCTAACCAGAAGGTTGGCAGTTCAAATTGACCAGCTGCTTCAAAAGAGGAAGATGAGGTGATTTGCCGCCATAAAGATTTACAGCCTTGGAAATCCATTCATTTTCCTTGGAGTTGGAATTGACTCAATGGCAGTGGGTGTTGTTTTGTTTTATGGTAAGACTATGCTTAGCTGGGAGCTCTGGTAGTGTAGTGCCTAAAGCACTTGACTGCTAACCAGAAGGCTAGAGGTTCAAACCCCCCAGTCATTCCTTGGAAGGAAGGTTGGGCAATCTATTCCATAGTGATAATGCCTCGGAAACCCAAGGAGGGGTTGCTGTGAGTCAGGGCTGACTCCACGGCACATAACAACAGCAACAATATGCTTAGCTTTGTTATGAACTGCCAAACTCTATTCCAAAGTTACCGTACCATTTTGCAATATCTGCCAGCAATGAATGAGAATTTCTGTTCTTTCATTATCTTCATCAGCAGCTGGTATTGTCAGTATTTTGGAGTTTTGCCATTCTAATAGGTTTGGAGTAGTTCTCGTTGTTTTAATGGCAATTCACTAATGACAAATGATGCAAAATCATATGTTTACTTGTTATCTGTATATCTTCTTTGTTAAAGTGCCTGTTCAGATCTTTTCCTTTTTTTTTTTTAATTGGACTATTTGTCTTCTTATTGCTGAATTTTAAGAATTCTCTGTACATTTTGAATACAAGCCCTTTGACAGACTTGTGTTTTGCAAATATTTTGTTTCAGTCTTTCTGACTTGTCTTTTCATTTCCTTAACAATATCTTCCTACGAGGTGTTTTTAATTTTAAAATCTTTTTTTTTCCCCATGGATTTTGCTTTTGGTGTTTCATGTAACAACTCATCACCTCATCACCAAACCCAAGGACACATAGATTTCCTACTATGTTTTCTTGTAGGAGTTTTATAATTTTACCTTTTGATCTGTGATCTATTTTGAGTTTATATTTGTGAAAGATTTAAGTCTGTGAGTAGGATTTTTTTTTTTTTTTTGCATGTGGACGTTCAGTTGTTCCAGCTACCATTTGTTGACAAAAATATCCTTTCTCCATTGAATTGTCTTTGCTTCTTTGTCAGAAACCAGTTGCCAATATGTGTTTTGGCCCATTTATGGTCCCTCTGTTTGGTTTCAATGATCTATGTCCCTATTCTTTTACTGATATCACACTATCTTGATTACTCTGTCCTTATAATAATTCTTGAAGTCAGATAGCCTGAGTCCCCCAACTTTGTTCTTCTTTAGTATTGTGTTGGCTATTTTAGGTTTTTCTTAAAAATCTTTTCTCCTAAACCTTAGAATGAGTTTATCAATATCTATAAAATTGCTTAGTGGAATTATGTTTGGGATTACATTAAATTGATAGATCAAGTTGGGAGATCAAGTTGGGAAGGATTGACATCTTAAAGTGAGTCTTCCCATCCATGAACATGGATAACCTCTCCATTTACTTAGATCTTCTTTAATATCTTTAATCAGAGTTTTTATTTTTTTTTATGCTCTCCTCCCTCAGGCTGAATTCCCAAACAAGAGATAAATAAGAAGTTGTTGGAGGACATAGCTTAGGTGTGCAGTAATAATAGTGCTCCTAATAATGATCCCAAAGGATTAGGTAGACTCACTACCCTGTCACAGTGCCCCCACCCCAGATAACTTCAATCCCTTTCCCCTATCCCCACCACAGAGGGTCTTTATTGCTAAATTTGCCTCATAGCTAAAAGCAAATGAGAACACATGCTTTCTGAACAGATAAATTTCTGGGAGAGGAAAGAAGTGGGGAGGGACTGCCCATTATATACCCAGTTCCTGCTCCTAATTTGAGGGGAGAAGTGAGTGAGGAGCAGAGAAAGGCCAAGACATTTGCTCTGTTGGATGGTTTCTCCATATTGAAGGACACATTATAAGTTGGGAATAAGTTCACCCCTAATATTTGGAAGGAGTCTGTGGCAAGACTTTGAACCAGTGTATTCTGGTTCAACCCCCCAATGAGATTTTTTTTTTTTTTCACTTTTATTGTGGTGAAAGCATACACAACTAGACATTTGCCAACATGAAAACTTTGACATTTACAGCTCGGGGACATTGATGACATTTTTCATGTTGTGCCACCATTATTACTATCCTTTTTCAAACTATTCCACCACCATTAGCATAAATGCAATGTACCTCCCAGTGCTGCTTCTCTTTTCTCCCTCCCTCTTTTTGTTTATATATATATATATCCTTTTTTTTTTCAACTTATCTAAAATTTTCCTCCCCTCCCCTCCTATGCCTGGTCACCAGCAAATAAATTTTCCTTCTACGTATAAACCTTTCCTTGACTTTCTACAACAGTGGACTAATACAATATTTGTTCTGTGATTGACTTATTTCACTTAGCATAATGTCATCCATGTTCATCCAAGTTATGAAGTATTTTGCCAATTCTACATTATTCTTTAGAGTTGCATAGTATTCCATTTTGTGTACCTACCACAGTTTGTTTATCTATTCCTCAACTGATAGGCACTTAGGTGGATTCCATCTCTTTGCTATTGTGAATAGTCCTGAGATGAATATGGGTGTGCATATATCTACTTATGTCTGGCCTCTCACTTCTTTAGGATGTTGTTGTTGTTATATGCCGTCGAGTCAAACCCGACTCATAGCGACCCCTCCTTGGGTTTCCGAGGCAGTATCACTATGGAAGTAGGATTGCCCAACCTTCCTTCCGAGGAGT
>NW_006921658.1:6594408-6600219 GCF_000298275.1 Orycteropus afer afer
GATAGATGTTGCTGTTATGTGCCGAGGAGGCGGACCCAACTCACAGTGGCCCCTCCTTGGGTTTCCAAGGTGGTATCACTATGGAAATAGATTGCCCAACCCTCTTTCTGAGGAGTGGCTGGTGGGTTTGAATCGCCAGCCTTCTGGTTATCAGTCAAGTCAGTCAAGTGCCTTAGGCACTATGCTACTAGAGTTCCCTGTTGTTGTTGTTGTTTGTCGTCAAGTCGGCCCGACTAATAGCGACCCCTCCTTGGGTTTCCGAGGCAGTATCACTATGGAAGTAGGATTGCCCAACCTTCCTTCCGAGGAGTGGCTGGTGGGTTAGAACCGCCAGCCATCTTGTTAGCAGGTAAGTGTCTTAGCCACTATGCTACCAGAGCTCCCTATACATCTAGTAATGGGATTGCTGGATAAAATGGTATTTCTGTTTCCAACTTTGCAAGAAATAGCTATCCTGATTTCCACAGTGGTTGTATCATTTACAGTCCCACCAGTGGTGTATGAGAGTCCCAGTCTCTCCACATCCTCACCAGCATTTGTTATTTTCTCTCTTGTTCAACTTTGCTATTAATGCTAGAGTGAGATGGTATCTCACTGTTGTTTTGATTTGCATCTTTCTAATGGCTAATGATTGTGAACATTTCTTCATGTGTTTGTTGGCTGCCTTAATATCTTCTTTGGTGAAGTGTTTATTCATGTCTTCTGCCCATTTTTCAATTGGACTGTTTGTCTTTTTAACATTGAGGTGTTAGAGTTTTCTATAAATTTTAGAGAGAAGTCCTGTGTCCAATACGTTGTTGCTGAATATTTTTTTTTCCCATTCTGGAGGTTCTCTTTTGAAGTCTTTTGACACACATAAGAATTTAATTTTTAGAAGGGTTCCTCTTTTTTCTTTGATGAATTTATAGTTTTAGGTTTCATATTTAAATCTTTAGCCCATCTGGAGTTAGTTTTTGTGTATGATGTGAGGCATAGATGTTGTTTCATTTTTCTGTAAATGAACATCCAGTTTACCAGCAACATGTGTGAAAGAAGTGTATTTCCCATTAAATAGATTTTGGCCCTTTGTCAAAGATCAGCTGACTATAGGTCGGTGGATCGATTTCTGGGTTCTCAATTCTGTTCCACTGATCTGTATGTCTTTTGTTGTACCAATACCAGGCTTTTTTTTACAACTGTGGCTTTGTAGTGGATTTTGAGATCTGGCAATGTGAGGCCTTCTACTTTGTTCTTCTTCAGTAGTGCTTTGCTTATCTGAGGTTTCTTTCCTTTCCATATAAAATTAATGATTGTTTTTTCCATGTCTTTGAAAAATGTTGATGGAATCTGGATTGGGATTGCACTGAATGTATAGATTGCTTTGGATACTATTGACATTTCCACAATGTTCAATCTTCCTATCCATGAGCATAGTATGTTCTTCCATTTATGTAGATCTCTTATAGTTTCTTGAAGTAGTGTTTTGTAGTTTTTCATATAAGTCTTTTGTGTTCCTAGTAAGATTTATTCCCAAGTATCTTATGTTTTTGGCAGCTATTGTAAATGGTATTGATTTCCTTATTTCCTTCTCAGACACTTCCTTGCTGGCGTAGGGGAATCCAACTGATTTTTGTATGTTGATCTTGTATCCTGCCACTTTGCTAAATCTTTCAATAAGTTCCAGTAGTTTTCTTGCTGAATCTCTTGGGTTTTCTATGTATGGGATTATATCATCAGTAAATAGGGATAGTTTTACTCCTTCTTTACTAATTTGAATGCCTTTGATTTCCCTTTCTTGCCTTATTGACCCAGCTATGGCTTCCAATACAATATTGAATAGAAGTGGTGATAGAGGGCATCCTTGTCTGGTTCTGTCCGCAAGGGGAATCCTTTCATTCTCTCTCCATTGAGAATAATGTTGGCTATTGGTTTTGCAGAGATGCCCTTTATTATGCCGAGGAATTGCCCGTCTATTCCTATAGTTCTGAGAGGTTTTTTTATTATTATTATTTTTAATCAGGAACAGCTTTTGGATTTTATCAAATGCTTATTCTGCAGCTATTGATATGATGATGTGATAGTTTTCCTTTATTTTACTTATGTGATGGATTATGGTGATTGTTTTCCTAATGTTGAACCATCCTTGCATACCTGGTATGAATCCCACTTGGTCATAATATATTACTTTTTTTTTGATGTGTTGTTGGAGTCTATTGGCTATGATTTTGTTGAAGATTTTTGTATCTATATTTGTGAGGGATATTGGTGTGTAGTGTTCCTTTTTATTGTTGTCTTTGCCTGGTTTTTGGTACCAGGGTTATGCTTGTCTCATAAATTGAATTTGGGAGGATTCCATCTTTTACCATGCTCTGGAATAGTTTGAGGAGGATTGGTGTCAGCTATTCTCTGAATGATTGATAGAATTCTCCAGTGAAACCATCTGGGCCAAGACTATTTTGGTTGGTATTTTTTTTTTTTTATGACTTGTTCAATTTTTTTCTTTTCTTATGGGTCTGTTCAAATTTTCTACCTCAGTCTGTATTAGTTTGGGTAAGTAGTGTGTTTCTGGAAATCTGTCTATTTCATCTAGGTTTTCAGATTTGTTGGAATATCTTCATAGTATCCTAATATTATTATTATTATTTTTATTTCTGTAGGTTCTGTTGTTATGTAACCCCTTTCATTTCTTATTCATGTTATTTGCATCTTCTCCTTTTTCTTTGTGAAGTTTACCAGTAGTTTCTCAATTTTATTAATCTTCACAAAGAACAAAATTCCAATCCTGTTGATATTTTCCTGTTGTCTTTCTATTCTCTGCTTCATTTATTTCTGCTCAAATCTTTATTATTATTTCCTTTCTTTTGCTGACTGTAGGCTTTTTTTTTCTGTTTTGTTTTTTGCTGCTCTTTTCCTAATTATTGTAGATGTTGTGTTAAGGTGTTGATTTGACTCTTTCTTCTTTTTTGATGTATGCATCTATTGCTATAAATTGCCTTCTGATCACTGGTTTTGCTGTGTCCCAAAGATTTGGTATGTTGTGTTTTCATTCTCATTTGATTCCAGGAATTTTTTTACTTTATTTTTTATTTCTTCCATTACCCAGTTGTTTTTAGGAAGGATGTCATTGGTCTCCATGCATTTATTCTTTTTTCTGTTGGTCTTCCTAATGTTAATTTCTAATTTTATAGCATTGTGATCTGAGATGATGAGTTGAAATATCTCAATTTTTTTTTTTAATTTATTGAGGTTGCTTTTGTGGCCTAACATATGGTCTATCCTGGAGAATGTTCCATGTGTGCTGGAAAAGAATGTATATCCTGCTGTTATTGGGTGTAGTGCTCTGTAGATGTCTATAAGGTCAATTTGGTTGATCACGTTGTTTAGTTCTTTTGCATCTTTGTTGACTTTCTTCCCAGTTGTTCTATCTCTTATTGAAATTGGTATATTAAAGTGTCCTACTATTACTCTGGAGTCATCTATTTGTCTTTTCAATTCTGTTAAAGTCTGGCTTATGTATTTTGGGGCTCTTTCATTGAGAAAGTAGATATTTATTATGGCTATATCCTCTTGCTCAATTGATCCTTTAATCATTATATAATGTCCTTCCTTGTCTCTTATGATCATTTTTGTCTTAAAGTCTGTTTCAACAGAAATTAATATTGTCACTGCTCCCCTTTTTTGATTGCCCTTAGCTTCGTATATCTTTTTCCAACCTTTGATTTTTAGCCTATTTTTGTCTTTGTGTCTGAGGTGAATGTCTATTTCTAATTCCAACTTTTGAAGGAATTGCCATACTGCTTTCCACAATGGTTGTACCATTTTACAGTCCCATCAGCAGTGTATGAGAGTCCCGATCTCTCCACAACTTCGCCAGCATTTGTTATTTTCTGTCTTGTTGAACTTTGCTACTAGTGCTGGAGCAAGATGGTATCTCATTGTTGTTTTGATTTGCATCTCTCTAATAGCTAATGATCATGAGCATTTCTTCATATGTTTGTTGGCTGCTTGATGGGGCTGGAGGAAGTGTAGGTATGATAGGATTGTGTGGGAATAGCTAGCTGCTATCTCCCATTCAGACAAAAAAGAAATAAAATAAAATAAAGTTAAAACAAGAGAATTATAACTCAAACTGCATAAACAAACAAAATTGTCACAAAAAATAAATAAATAAGAAATGCAATAAATGAGAAGAAAAATTTTCAAAATATATTAGGAAACGATAAAAGAAATATAAAGAGAAAGACAGGGAAAAAAGCCACTATGTCTGTGTGTGGAAGGAGGAATGAGAGAAAAGAACAAAAGTGAAAGAATAGTAAAGAAAAAACTGGAAAAACTGCAAATGGATAAACAAAGGATGGGAAGAACTAAATGAAAGAAAAAGAAAACAAAGCTAAAAAGAAATAGGAAAAGGGACAAGAAAAAAAGAAAAGAGACAACAAGAACCAGGACAGGAAAGAAAGAAGAAGAAGAAGAAAGGTAGAAGATAAAAAGAATAATTTAAAAATAAGCAATCTAAAACAAAACTGTGGTGGGTGGGACACATCATCCAAGCTCTGTCAGAGCACTGATCATGATGGAATTCCTACTAGTCAAGAAAGTGAGTGGAAGCAATGGATAACTACACCTTTGTTCACCAAGGTTTTTGGGGTAGAAGAGTAACAGGGGAATGTTGCACCTTTCCAGTTGTCATATTCCAGTGCAGCTGCCCTTACTGTCCTCTTCAAGCAGAGTCCACTCCTATGTCAATGTCCAGATAACAAAGCCACTTGTATATATTCAAAGTATTCGTGCCAGTCAATTGAGAATATTAAAAGTGGCTGCTTCCTTGGGACAGCTGCTGCAGTTCACAAGTCTGTTTGTCTTCTTCTTCATTGTTTTCCTTTCTGGTTCTCAAGCAGCAATGCAGTCCTTGCCCATGTGGTCTTTAGTGAGAAGAGCTGATTCTTATGTTGCTACTGGCAATATTCAAAATGGCTGTGCCCTCAAGACAGCTGGCACTCCACAGCTCCATTTATCACCTCACTCACTGTTTTCGTTCAGGTTTTTCTACTAATTGGTATTTAATCCACTTCCTTATCCTTGCCATCAAAGCTCAGAGTTCCAAGATCATCCTCTGTTTCAGTTTCAATTGGTTTCTTGTTGCTTTGTGGCAGAGGGTCTGTGTAGCTTGTGTCCCTATTCCACCATCTAGCACGAACCTCCCTACTGAGAATTTGGATTTCTGCTCCAGATATACTGAATCAGAATCTACATTTTAACAAGATCCCCATGTGATTCTTATAAATTAGAGTTAAAATTCTTCCTGTTAAAATGTAGACCCTGATTCAGTGTATCTGGTGTGGAAATGAAAATTCTCAGCAGAGGATAGAATCAGAATGAAGAAGTTTGAAACCCTGATGTCTAAGTAGCACAAAGTTCACTATTAAACAAAAGGTTGAAGGTTTGAGTCCAACCTAGAGGTGCCTTAGAAGAGAGGCCTGGTGATCTACTTCCAAAAAATCAGCCATAATTCTGGATGACAATTTTACCCTGACACCTATGGAGTCACCATGAGTCAGACTCAACTTGATGACAATTGTATTTATTATTTTTCTTTCAGTTTTAATGCTTGAGAAGAAAGAAAAGGAAAGATTTATACCAGAGACATATCCTAGGATTCATAGCACTTGCTTTAATATCCTGGAAAACTTCAAGAAAGAGTCCTACAGGAGATCTGGCAAGATGGTGGACTAGGCAGAAAGACTGCACATACCCTCTTCAACAAAGAAAAGGGAAACCAATTAACACAGACACAGAAGATAATCCTGGACCCCTGAGCCTTGAAGGGAAGGA
>NW_006921658.1:6605441-6606167 GCF_000298275.1 Orycteropus afer afer
GGTAACCTCAAAGAAAAATTATAAACTGTCACATAACAATAAAAAAGAGGACAAGCAGCATATACTAAAACAACAGCAACAAAGGAAATGATAACATGATTCATAAATGTAATGAGCTCAGCACAGAAAATAATATAGAACGAAGAAATCAGGGACACCATGACTATGCAATGCTAAAGAATAATGTAGAACATGCAAAACACCACATAATGTGGATGAACTTGGAGGGCATTATGCTGAGTGAAATAAGTCAATCACAAAAGGACAAATATTGTACTAGTCCATTATTTTAAAAGTTAAGGAAAGGTTTATCTATAGAAGGAAATTTTCTTTATTGGTTACCAGGGGAGGGAGGGAGGGGAGGGAAGGCTGTTAGATAGATAGAGATAAGTATTGATTTGGGTGAAGAGAACGGCAATGTACCAAATGTGAGTGACCAATATGGCAGCATTGAGAATGAGAAAGACGGTACAGACAACAAATACGAACCCTTTTGCACATACAGTACTGTGTTGTCAGTGAAGGCAAACATGGGTATATGGGTGAATAGATGGGTGGACAGGCTAAGCGATTAGATATGTCTATGAAATGGGGAGGGTATCCAAGAACATATATAGGGCTGGCAGACAATGGTCTTGTAAGTTTATGTGAATGATCAGAATTCCCAGGTGTATAGTAGAGCTGACAAGGGACAAGGTTGTGGTCACTGCTTGGTCACAGCCAGCT
>NW_006921658.1:6606890-6608229 GCF_000298275.1 Orycteropus afer afer
CAAATCACAATAAAATAAATTAAAAAAAAAAAGGAGTCCTACAAATCTCTGAAATATCTTGATAATTCTAATTCTCTCTCTCTTTTTTTTTTTTTAAAAGATATTTTATTGTGCTTTGGTGAAGGTTTACACAACAGTTTAGTTTCCCATTCAACAATTTCTATCCAAATTGTTCAGTGATACTGGTGCGGTGTAGTAAATTACATCATGTGGATTTTCTAGCTGTACGTTTTTATAAACTCAGTGGTAGAATTTACTGTGAGTAACTGAGTGGCTCCTGATTGTTAAAGTTATCCATCTGGGGTATTTCTTTGGGAGCAGCACAAAGTAATTTTCTGGGAAGTTCGCTCTCTCTCAGGTGTATAGAATTCTGATGTTGGGATTGGTTAGTTTGGCCACTCTTCCAGGCTCAAAAGGAGCCCTTCTTGAGGCAGAAAAAAATCTCTCACGGCCAGCTGAGAGACACACATTGCTGAAAGAGAGATGCATGAGACATGCATTGCTGATAGAGAGATGTGAGAGACATGCGTTGTTGAGAGAGACACTGAGAAACATACATTGCTGGCAGAGAGACTGCTATCTGACAGACAGTGGGCTGAGAAAGATTGTGTTCCTGAACTTGAATTATAGCCTATTGCTCTCTAATGAACCCCATAATCTGTGAGTTCTGTGTGGCCACTGCAGAAAATTTTCAAACCCAGCAGAGTGGTGGTGGATGCTGCAGGAAAAATGGTGTCAGGGTTGGTGAAAGGGCTGGGGGGAGGCAGCATGTCTGGCCTCCCCGGAATAAATCTTGGGCTACAGATGGTGATTCTGTCTTCCTCTTGTGAGGTTAGAGGAGGTCAGAAGTTGCAGTCTCCTTGCCTCTTTGGCAACTGGTTACATTATTCACAATGTGTGAACATTCTCATTATTTGTTTTCATTGTTCCATTGGCTCTAATTTTTGACCTCACTTTGTGGATAGCCACATACTTGAGTTAATCTTCATAATTTCCTGTTATGCACAGGTTTAAACCCACTCCTTGTGAGGAAGACTGAGCAATCTACTTCCATAATGATGCTGCCTCGGAAACCCACGGAGGGGTTGCTATGAGTTGAATTGACTCAACAGCAGTGAGTTTGGTCTTTTTTTTTTTTTTATACTGTGGTTTGAAAATGATTGGCAGTTAACAAAACAAGACCCAAGTAATACTGTGACCATATCCATGAGATACTTTTATTCCTGATTTTGGTAATTTATATTTTTCTTCTCTTTTTTCTTGACCATTGTGATAACTTAAGGTCAACTTGGCTGGGCAATAATTCTCAGTGGTTTGGCAGTTTTGATGTACTCATCTC
>NW_006921658.1:6612652-6613572 GCF_000298275.1 Orycteropus afer afer
TTAACCACCACAGGAGTTCATTATGATCAGTTGACAGAGGAAAAGAAAACTTGTTCCTGGTTTACAGATGAATGTACAGTGATATGCAGGCACTACTACAAAATGGACAATGACAGTATTGAAGCCCCGTTCTGGGACCTCCCAGAATGACAGTGGTGAAAGGAAATCCTTCCAATGGCCAGAACTTTGATCAGTGCACCAGGTTGTTCACTTTCTTTGGAAGGAGATATGGACAGATGTGTGATTGTATACTGATTCATGGGCCATGCCTAATTAATTCTTTGGCTGGATGGTCATGGACTTGGATGGTACATGACTGGAAAACTGGTGACAAGCAAGTATAGGGGAAGAGGTAAGTGGATTGAGCTTTCTGAATGGGCCAAAGAAGGGAAGATATTTGTGTCTCATGTGAATTTTCACCAAAGGCTGACCTCGAAGAGGAGGATTTTAACAAGTGGATAGGATGTGTGTCAGCACTCTGGAAACTAGTCATCCTTTTTCTGCAGCCACTTCTGGGGGGTCATGAACAAATTGGACTCATGAACAAGTTGGTCAGAGTGGCAGTGATGGAGGTTATGCATGGACTCAGCAACATGGACTTCGACTCACCAAGACTGACTTGGCTACAGCCACCACTAAGTGCTCAATCTGCCAGCAACGGAGATTGACACTAAGTCCGTGATATGGAATCACTCCTCAGGGTAATCAGTCAGCAACCTGGTGGCAGGTTGATTACATTGGATCACTTCCCACATGGAAAGAGCAGTGTTTTGCTCTTACTAGGATAGACACTGTGGATATGAACTTGCCTTTACTGCATGCAGCAGTTCTGCTAAAACTACCATCGGTGGAAAACCTTATCCACTGTCATAGTATCCCACACAGCATTGCCTCAGATCAAAGGACCCACTTCACAGAAA
>NW_006921658.1:6614922-6616317 GCF_000298275.1 Orycteropus afer afer
TTTTTTCCTATTCTATCTGACACTTTCTGTTGTGATCCCAATCAGTGATTGGTAGTGGTAGCAGACAAGATGTTGTTATTCTGGTCTCAGGCTAGTGGAGGCTGTGGTACACGTGGTCCATTCATCATGGACTAATTATTTCCTTGGTGACATAATGCCTAAGGCATTTGACTGCTAACCAGATGGCTGGCAGTTCAGATCCAGCAGCCACTCCTGGGAAGGAAGATTGAGCAATCTACTGCTGTAGAGATACACCTTGGAAAGCTAAGGTTGCTATGAATCAAGTTGACTTGTTGGCAGTGAGTTTGGTTTTTTTGGGGGATTTTCTTCACCTGTCTTTGCTCAGAATGGGGAGAAACCGATAGTTGCATCTGCATCTTCAGTGGCCGCTTGCAAGCTTAGTCAGCTGTAGAACATTTTCTTTGTGTGCTATTTTATGCCAATTGACCTAGCTGTCCTTGGAGACTACATCTTAAGCCCCCAAGGCCATTGATTCATTCACTCAAGATGTTTGTTTATGGCTAAGAAATTTTCCCCTGTATGCCCTACAATATACATGGATATATTTGTAGCACATACAGAAATGTATGTAGAAATATCCTCTGTCAAACCTATATCCTCATGGGTGTACTCCATTCTCCATTCTATACCTGTTCAGCTTGCATGTTTAACTGTGTATCCACTTGTATATTATTGTTTGTTATTACTGTTATTTCCAGATTGTGTATGTAATAAGTATTTATCATTGTTGCCTTTTACTCATATGCACCTCTCAGTGTCTTCTTTTGCCTTGTTCATGTTGTACTGATCTCCTCACTGCCTTTCCCTTTACCCAAATTAATACATGTCTACTGCGAGGGGTTGCTATGAGTCGAGTCTGACTCAAAGGCACACAACAACAGCAACAACAACTGTCTAGATAGGAATTTTCCCTCTCCTCCTCCCATCCCTGGTAATCATCAAAGAAAATCCCTCTCTATGTGTGTCCCTTTTCTTGACTTTTTAATAATAGTGCTCTCATACAATATTTGTCCTTTTGTGATTGATAGATTTCACTTAGCATAATGTCCTCCAATTCATTCATGTTATGAAGTGTTTTTTTGTGGATTCCATCGTGTGTGTGTACCATAGTTTGTTTATCCTTTTATCCATTGATGGGCACTTAAGTTGTTTCCATCTCTTTGCTATTGTGAAAAATATTGTGATGAACATGGCTGTATATGTAACTATTCTTGTCACAGTGCATATCTCTAGGATGTATACCTAATCCTAGAATTGCTGGATAATGGTGTAATCTTTATTTATGGTTTTTAAGGGAGGGTCATCCCATTTTCCATAGTTATTGTACCATTTTACATTTCCATCAGTAGTGTATAAGAGTTATAATCTTCCTCA
>NW_006921658.1:6617652-6618230 GCF_000298275.1 Orycteropus afer afer
AAAAGACCAAAATGGATGTTAGAAGAGACTCTGAACCTTGCCCTTGAATGGAGAGTAGCTAAAGCAAATGGAAGAAATGACAAGATAGAAGAACTGAACAGGAGAGTTCAAAGAACAGCTTAAGAAGACAAAGTCAATTATTATAATGAAATGTCCAAAGACCTGGAGTTAGAAAACCAAAAGAGAAGAGCACACTCAGCTTTTCTCAAGCTGAAAGAACTGAAGAGGAAATTCAAGCTTCAAGTTGCAATATTGAAAGATTCTACAGGCAAAATATTGAATGATGCAGGAAACATCAAAAGAAGATAGAAGGAATAAAGAGGCACTGTGTCAAAAAAATTTGTCAAGGTTCAACTATTTCAGGAGGTGGCTTATGATCAAGAACCAATGGCATTGAAGGAAGAAATAGAAGCTTCATTGAAGGAGTTGGCAAAGAACAAGGCTCCAGGAATTGACAGAATACCAATTGAGGTGTTTAAACAAATGAATGATGTGCTGAAAGCACAAACTCATCTATGTCAAGTAATTTGGAAGAAAGCTACCTGGCCAATTGACTGGAAGAGATCCATATTTGTACT
>NW_006921658.1:6619125-6621069 GCF_000298275.1 Orycteropus afer afer
TATTACTTGGTTCCACAATCAACACCAATGCAAACAGCAGTCAAGAAATGAGATGTCATGCACACCCATGTTCATTGCAGCACTATTTACAATAGCAAAAAGATGGAAACAACCTACATGCCCATCAACAGAAGAATGGATAACCAAACTATGGCACATACACACAATGGAATACTATGCAACACTAAAGAATAATGCAGAATCTGCAAAACACTACATAACATGGATGAATGTGAAGGACATTATGCTGAGTGAAATAAGTCAATCACAGAAGGACAAATATTGTATTAGTTCATTATTATAAAAAGTCAAGGAAATGTTTATATCTGGAAGGAAACTCTTTGTTCGTTACCAGGGGTAGGAGGAGAGGGGAGGGAACACTGCCAGAAAAAAAAAAAAAATGCATTTACCCATGTCACTTCAGTTTTGGGTATTTTATTGTACATAAATTATATTTCAAAAAATGTTGTTGTTTTTTTTTAAATCAGACATATTACATTGGGCAAACCTGCCGCAGAAGACTTCTTTAAAATGCTGAAAGGCAAAGGCGTCTCTTTGAAGATTAAGGTGTGTCTAACCCAAGCCAAGGAGCTCTGCTAGCACAGTGCCTAAGGCACTTGACTGCTAACCAGAAGGCTGGTGGTTCAAACCCACCAGCCACTCCTGGGAAGGAAGGTTGGGCAATCTACTTCTGTAGTGCTACTGCCTCGGAAACCCAAGGAGGGGTTGCTATGAGTCGGGTCCGACTCCATGGCACATAACAACAACAACAACAACCCAAGCTATGGTGTTTTCAATTGTTTCACATGCATGTGAAGGCTGGACAATGAAAAGGAAACCCAAAGAAGAGTTGATACTTTTGAGCTGTCGTGTTGGAGAAGAATACTGAAAGTACCAATGACTGCCAGAAGAATGAACAAATCTTTCCTGGAAGAAGTACAGCCAGAACGCTCCTTGGAAGTGAGAATGGCTAAAATTTGTCTCACCTACTTTGGTCCTGTTGTCAGAAGGGACCATTCCCTGGAGAAGGATATCATGCTTGGCAAAGTGGAGGGTCAGCAAAAATGGGGAAGAACCTCAACAAGATGGATTGACACAATGGCTGCAATGGGGGGCTCAGAGATAGCAAGTATTGTGAGGCTGATGCTGGACTAGGCAGTGTTTCGTTCTGTTGTACATAGGGTCACCATGAGTCGGAGTTTACTTGATGGCACCTAAGAACAACACAACTAATGGTTAATGATTTAAAACATTTCTTCATGTGTTTTTTGGCAGCCTGAGTGTCTTCGTTGATGAAGTTTCTGTTGAGATCCTCTGTCCAGTGTTTTTTTCAAAAACTTTTTATTGTGATTTGTGTGCAAATTTCCAAACCAGATTTCTTTTACTCTCACTTCATATTCATTTTATTTCATAGCACGAGTTACAATCCCAACAAAACACAGCTCTCCTCCCTGTGACAACCCCTTCCCTGTGTCCTTCTTACCTATGCATTCCTGTCTGTCTAGCTTTCCCCCTGTGCAAATGCTGCCCTTGTGATCTCTCATAGTTTATTGTTCTAAGGGATGCATCTCCCGGGGGTGGGTGTTCCGCTCATAGCCCTTTCTATTGCTTTCCTGAGAGCTAATGCACAGAAGTGAGTTCAGCTCCAGGCTCAAAGGATAACCTGGGGCCATAGTCTCAGGGATTTCACCAGCCTCTCTCACACCAGGACCAGCATTGTAATGGGCTAGAGTGTATGTCACCAAGCACAAGAGACTGCAGGCACACAGTGCCTGGTTTGCAAAAGTTTTTGATCCAAGGGAACACACACCTCGTGGGTACTGGGGAAAGTGGCGTGGCAGTGGTCTTCCACCCAACCATGGAGGTGGTAAGCAGACAACATGCAATCTATGGGACTTCACACCCCAGCTCCTGGGAAGTGGCTTGGTGATGGGCATGAGCTCT
>NW_006921658.1:6621414-6626239 GCF_000298275.1 Orycteropus afer afer
AGAGCACATTCCTCTAGTTTCTAGTCTCCAATATAGATAGCAGTGCACTCTGTAACAAGTGCAGCAAGTTATCTAGTTCCTGCCCTGACTCAATTCAAAGGGGAGCCACCTATAGTCTGAGGTCTCAGGTTACCATCCCACAGGCCTTCTTCAGGTGGGTCCCTTACCAAAACTACCAGGGACCACTGCTGATGAATGGTTCTATCCCTCTTTGCTGGCTCCCTCACTGCAGTTGCCTGAATTTCTGGAGTTCTTGTCTGCTTTCCTGTACATGCCCTCCTTAGATCTAGCTTGTATTATGCTCATTTTACTTGACTCCAGATTTGTCTACACTTTGTCTCTGTATCACTGGAAATTCTGTGATGTTGCCTTCCTATGCTCTTCATCCAGGAATGATACTTGCAATGTGGCAGAATGTCCACACTGTGTTGGGCTGACTGCCAGGGACCTTCACAGTATCTCTCCTCGTTTGCTACTTTCATTCAGTTTCTTCTCCCAGCCAGTATTTAATCTAATTATTTATCCTTTCATGTGATGCTCAGGGTCCCAGGATTATCATCTGTATCATTTTTGCTTGGTTTCTTGAGTCTGTTGTAGAAGGAAGGTGTGAGTTGTGTAACTATGTTGTCATCTTAGCTCCTAACACATTGCTTTTGGTTAATTTTTATCTTTTTTTTTTTTCTAGTTTCTTGAGTTGAAATGTTAGGTTATTGATTTGAGAGCTTTCTCCTTCTTCTTCTTTTTTTTAATATAGGTGTTTACAATTATGAATTTCTTGCTGAGCCCATTTTTCTCCACACTACATAACTTTTACTGTGTTGTGTTTTGGTTTTCATTCATCTCAAGATATTTCCTAACTTTTATTTGTGATCTCTTCTTTGGCCTCTGGTTATTTGAAAATATGTTGTTTAATTTACATGTAATTATGAATTTCCTAAATTTGCTTCTGTCATTGATTTCTGATATAATTCCACTGTGATTATTTCAATTTCTTTAACCTATTGAGGCTTATGTTGTGGTCCAAGATAACATCTATCCTGGAGAATATTCCATGTGGACTTAGAAGAATGTATACTAAACTCTATTGTGCACAATGTTCTATACATGTTTAGTAGGGGTATTTTCTATTAATAATAATAATTTTTTATATAGAAAATGGAGTATTAAACTGAGAAAAATATTTCTGATGGGAGGAACACTGGCTATATACAGGTTACATGCATGTTGTTGTTGTTGTTATGTGCTGTTGAGTCAGCCCCGACTTAGTGACCCCTCCTTGGGTTTCCAAGGCAGTATCACTACAGAAATAGATTGCACAACCTTCCTTCCGAAGAATAGCTAGTGGGTTTGAACCACTAGCCTTCTGGTTAGCAGTTAAGTGCCTTAAGCACTATACTACAAGAGCTCCTGGTTACATGCATAACAAATAAAAACTTTATGAATGTTCCTTAAAAAGTATGTTACCAACATCTGCATCTCTGGAACTTAACATAGAATAAGATTAGGTTCTTTTAAATAGACAAGTATATACACTTCAAAAAAGGCTGAATATTAAAAGGTATAGAACCATGCTTTGTAGTTAACAACATTTTTTCCTTCTAATAGAAAAGTAATACACTACAAATTTTAAAAAATGGATATCCAGCATAAAAATTAAAATTCATCATGTTATTTTGTTTTTAGGTACTGTTAAGTCAGTTTCAACTCATAGTGATCCTATTACAAAACAATGAAATATTGCCCAGTCCTGTGCCATCCTCATAATCTTTGTGAGGCCATCATCACAACCACTGTGTCAGTCCATCTCATTGAGGGCCTTCTCCTTTATTATTGGCCCACTACTTTACTAGCATGATATCTTTCTCCAGGGACTGGTCCCTTATAACAGCATGACTAAACTATAAGGGAGGTCTGGCCATTCTTGCTTTTAAGGAGCATTCTGGCTGTACTTCTTCCAAGACAGATTAGTTTGTTCTTCCAGAAGTCCATGATACATTCAATATTCTTTGCCAACACCACAATTCAAATGCATTAATTGTGGTCTTTATTCTTTGTCTGGCTCTCACATACATATGAGGCTATTGAAAATATCATGGCTTAGGTCAGGCGCACCTCAGTCTTTGGAGCTAGATAATTTTTTTTTTAAAGGGGGAGGATGTGAAAGAATGTTATGTTAAGATTATTTTCATTGCAAAAGAAACTAATTTAAATTAGCTCAAAAGTAGGGAAGATATTTAGGGTCATGTATTTAAAATATTTAAGAGATAGCTGTATAAAGGTAGCTAGATTGAGGGGCTCAAATAACGTACTCAGGGCTCTGTATCCTTCTTCTTTTACCTCTGTTTATTTCTACTGGGCTTCTCTACTTGTGATATTAAGATGGATACCAACAGCCTCAGGAATCTCCTAGCTTAGCAACATAAGCAGAAAAAGGACTTGTCTTCTCTAATATCTATATGTCAAATCCTAGAGTACATTGATTTTCCAACATTGAATCAAGTGGACACTCCTGAACTTGCCACTGCAGTCAGAGAGATGGGGTACTTTGATGGA
Source organism: Orycteropus afer afer (assembly GCF_000298275.1). Lineage (NCBI taxonomy): Eukaryota > Metazoa > Chordata > Mammalia > Tubulidentata > Orycteropodidae > Orycteropus > Orycteropus afer. Next base: position 6,623,968 of record NW_006921658.1, read on the forward strand.
GAAGGAAGAAGGAAACATTTTGATTTTCAGTTATATCAAGATTAAATGAAATCCCAATCATGAAGAATACAATTTACAAACCAGTTTATTATTATTAAAGAAGAAAATCTCACACTCTGTTAGAAGTAAAAGAACAGGAGTTTTATTGAGGAATAATATACTTTGAGCTGGACAGTGCTAAGTCAAAATATAAAGTACTCTGTTGCTCTAGTTAGAGTTTTTTATGCATAGAGAATAAAAGAAAGGTAGGGGAATTAATGATTAATTCAGCTTCATATTTGAAGTCCTCTGAAATGTAAAATTTGGCCATTTGGCTGGGAGGGAGGGGAGTTTACCCTCTAGGTGAGTGACACCAGCTGGTGCAAGTTAGGCACATTTTTCCTAGGAACAAACTCTTTACATCTTGACACATTCTTCCCAGGAAAAAAATTGTCCATATCTTGACCTTTTGCTTCCGGGTAATGTATGATGATCCCTCCACTCCTGTCCTAAGATTTTTTAAAACATCCATGTACATATTGCTTTTTGACCAAGCCACTGTTAGGGGTCCTGATCACCCATCATGGAGTAGACTTTCTTCTGCCAGGACTTTATTTTCCTCAGGAACTTTAGCTATCTTTTTTTTTTTTGCTTTATTCTGTCAAACTAATAGGCCACATCTTCAGAATAAGTTTTATGGGGAACATCTCGCTGGAGAAGGCCACATTTGAGGAACATTTCTGTCAGGACAGAATGATAGACATCAAGATGAAGTATACCCAGAGAGATAAAAGGGAAATGATTAAATGATATGATCATTGGTGAAACTAGCATGATTTTATGTGAAGGGTAAAATGATTTTGAAGAACAGAGTTTCCTGGATAAAATACATTGAAATAAAGCAAACAGCATTTTATAATTACACTAATTGAAATAAGGGAGCTCTGGTGGCGTAGTGTCTAGGGCATTTGACTGCTAACCAGAAGGCTGGCAGTTCAAACCCACCAGCCACTCCTTGGAAGGAAGGTTGAGCAATCTACTTCCATAGTGATACAGCCTCGAAAACCCAAGGAGGGGTTGCTGTGAGTCGGATCTGACTTGATGGCAAACACAACAGCAACAACAACAAAAATTGAAATAAAGAGGAACACAAAGATTCTACAATAAAGTAGCAATTTTTTCCACCTTCCACCCCAAAAGGAAAATTGATTGCTTATATTATCAGTTAAGGAAGGAACAAGATCTTTAAGGTGAGATACTACACATTGCACATGATTAACATAGAGTGTAATATTAGCATTATTGTCAGGAATGTAGACACAGCAATCAAATTTTATTATGCTACAGGTACCTCGTTGGACTGCAGTGAGAATTTTAAGGGCTATTCTATTTTGGAGTACTACTTTTCTCATCATTGCTATTTTGCTATTGATCTCTTGAAGCTGATGGCACTGTTATTTAGCAGAGTTTGTATAAAACTCTAAACTCACTGCCGTTGAGTCAGATCTGACTCATAGCAACCCCTCCTTGGGTTTCTGAGGCAGTATCACTACCTTCCTTCCAAAGAGTTTGTATACATTTGTTTAATATATGTATATATGCCATGACATCTTCAAGTCCTATGTGAAGTACAAATACTACTCCTAAATGATCAAGCCAATGAAACACTGAGACCATCAAGCTCTCAATATGGGTATATTATCTGGTAAAGGGAATTCAGTTAGAATACCTCCTTCAGTGCATCTCAGGTGCAGATTTCATCTTCCAATACAGCCTGGCAGGAGCCAGGGCCAAAGGTTAGTCCCACATAGCCAAAAGATGCCATTGGGGGCTACTCAGTAGATACATGAAAATCATAGCCAATTGTGAGTGAACCAATCAGTAGCCTGTAAGGTTATAACTGATGCACATTTAGATATTGGAAGCCATCTCATTTGTCTGGTTACAATAAGTTTATTCATATGGGTGTAGTTAGATTGTTCCCACCATAAGGGTGCTGACTTAGGCTCCCTGCATGGGGAGTGAACCAGACAAATCCATCTCACAGTTGTTAATATGGACCTACATTATGAAGAGTACTCTTAGTGCTTTTGGAAAATTCTTTACCTAGCACTTCTTAGGAGACTTTATTTAGTGAAGTAAGGGTTATGCTAAAACTAAAGGTTAAGTTATGGCCTCAATTGCATTCAGATCAGAAAAGAGGTCACTTATCAGTGGAAAATCAAGTAATAGTGATTTCTTGTAGTAATGAAATATGTCTCCATTGTTCTTGTATTCACAGATCAAGAGCAAC
>NW_006921658.1:6626614-6627504 GCF_000298275.1 Orycteropus afer afer
ATTTTGTGATAGCAACCTAAGAATCAGCTCTGCTCACCGAGGCTGAAAGGGCAAGAACTACATTGGTGCCTGATGACCAGAAAGGAGAAAAGTGAGGAAGGAGACAAGTGGATCTGTGGACTGCCAGTGGCTATCCTGAGGGAGCAGCTATTTTAGATGTTCGCAAATGGCTGGCACATTTGTTTAAGTGTATGCAGGTGGCATTCTTGCTTGTACTGCAAACTGGGGGTGAGTTCTGCCTGCCAAGGACATCATGGGCAACCACACTGGAGACTGACAACTGTAGAGTTGCAATATTCCCCTTATTACTCTCATGCCATGTGTCTTCTTGGTGAACAGGGATGTGGCCATCCCTCTGCCTCCACCCACCTTCTTGACCTGCAGGGCTTCCATCCTGTTCTGTGCCCTGGCAGATCCTGGGTAAAGTGCCCCACTCACTACAGTTTTGTTTTTGTTTGTTTGATTTTACTTCTTTCTGGTTAGCAGTCAAATGCGTTAGGCACTACATCACCAGAGCTCTTTTTTTTTAAGTTTTTTTTCTTCTTTTTTTTCCCCCCCTTTTTCCTGTCCTTAATTCTTCTTTCATTTTTCCATTTGCAGTTTTCCCTATTCATTTCCTTTTGCTCTTTTCTCTAGATGTGTGGCTTTCCCCCATTGTTTTTGCATTATCTTTCTTTCATCCTGTTTTCTTCTTATTTATTGCATTTTTTTCCTGTGATTGTTCCTGTTTGTTTATGCAGTTTGAGTTTTTAATTTTTATTGTCTAACTGAGTGGAAGAAAGCAACCATTCTCACACAACCCAACCATACCTGCACCTCCTGCAGCCCCACCCACTTGAGTGAGGGCCACCACTTGCCTTTTTACCAACAGACCAACAAAAGATGGCAGG
>NW_006921658.1:6630149-6630678 GCF_000298275.1 Orycteropus afer afer
AAATTCATACTTGTTGATAACTGCACTGAATGTCAATGGATTAAATGCATCATTCAAGAGACAGAGAGTTGTAGACTGGGTAAGAAAACATGACCCATCAATATGCTGTCCACAAGAGACTCATCTTAGACATAAAAGCAAAAATACACTAAAAATCAAAGATTGGAAAAAGATATACCAAGCAAATGGCAACCAAAAAAGAGCAGGAGTGGCAATATTAATTTCTGATAAAATAGACTTTAAGACAAAAAAGACCATAAAAGACAAGGAAAGATATTATATAATGGTAAAAGGATCACTTGAACAAGATGATATAACCATAATAGATATCTATGCACCCAATGAAAGAGCCCCAAAATACATAAATCAGACTTTAATAGAATTCAAAAGATAAATAAATGACTTCTTAGTAATAGTGTTGTGTTGTTGTTATGTGCCATTGAGTCAGACCCAACCCATAGCGACCCCTCCTTGGGTTTCTGAGGCGATATCACTATGAAAGTAGATTGCCCAACCTTCCTTGCAAGGA
>NW_006921658.1:6632149-6633596 GCF_000298275.1 Orycteropus afer afer
GGGTTTGAACTGCCAACCTTCTGGTTAGCAGTTAAATGTCTTGGGCACTACACCACCAGAGCTCCTTAGGAACACAAAAGACTTGTACAAAGAAAACTACCAAGCACTACTGCAAGGAACTGTAAGAAATATACATAAATGGAAGAACATACCATGCTTAGAGATAGGAAGATTGAATATTGTGAAAATGTCAATACTATCCAAAGCAATCTATACATTCAATGCAATCCTGACCCAGATTTCATCAACATTCTTTAAAGACAAATCACTAATTTTATATGGAAACGAAAAAACCTTGGAAAAGCAAAGCACTACTGAAGGAGAACAAAGTACGAGGTTTCACACTCCCAGATCTCAAAACCTGCTACACAGCTAGTTATCAAAACAGCCTTATGTTAATACGACAGACACATAGACCATTGGAATAGGATTGAGAACCCAGAAATTGACCCATCCACCTATGGCCAGCTGATCTTTGACAAAGGGCAGAAATCCATTAAATGGGGAAGAGATGATCTCTTTTACAAATGGTGCTGGCAAAACTGGATATCCAGTTGTGTCAAGGCACAATTAAGTAAGGCAGGCACAGCATGGGGCACATAGACATCTAAAAACTCCCCAGCATTAAATCTGCTGTGGTTTCCACTAGTTTGCCAGTAATATCCACAGCCCTAAGGCACAAGGGTATCCCTTTGCTACACTATCAAACTGTAGGCTACAATAATATATAGTTGTCTGTTGTCGTCTACATTTTTGAGTTAGTATGCATAAAGTATTTCCGGATACTTCATGAACAAATAAGGAAAATCTTGGTGGTAATTAAGGAGCTTTGGTGGCAGAGTGAATAAGGCATTTGGCTACCAAGCGGAAGATCAGTGTTTCAAGCCCACCAACCACTCCATGAAAGGAAGATGGGACAATATACTTCTGAAATAATTTACAGCCTTGGAAACCCAGTCGTTGTCACTATCAGTTGGAATCAGCTTGATGGCAGTGAGTGAGTGAGGTGGTAATTAGGAAAATCTAGAGTAAGTGTGTTCATTAAAGCCCCCTTTAATTGACCTATGGCCTCTTGATGTTCTGATGCAATTTGGAATGGATCTAGCTGAGAGGTTTTCATATATTTGAATAAAGGTTGAGATAACAAAGAAATACTGGGAATGCAGGTTCTACAGTAGCTGAAGTGTCTTAGAAACTCTCCTAGCTCTATCTTTGTTTGAGGTATAGGTAGGTCAAGAATAGCTTTTACATTTAGAATCAATAGAAATGCCTTCTGCAGAAATTAGGTGGCCCAAATATTTAACAGAAGGCTAAGATAATTGTAATTTTTCTTTGGAAACCATATGTCCACTAGCAGCCAGATATCTTAATAATGTTGTACTGTATTCTAGGTTGGCCTGCTGGAAGGTTGGGGAAATCATCAATGTATTGCACAATGTTGATTTGT
>NW_006921658.1:6634831-6635684 GCF_000298275.1 Orycteropus afer afer
TGACCCTCTACTGTACCAAGCATGATGTCCCTCTCCAGATAACGGTCCCTTCTGACAACGTGGTCAAAGTAAGTGAGATGAATGAAGTCTGGGTATTCTTACTTCCAAAGAGCATTCTGGCTGCACTTCTTCCAGGACAGATTTGTGTATTCTTCTGGCAGTCCATGGTATTTTCAGTATTCTTTGCCAGCACCACAATTCAAAGGCATCAACTCTTCTTTGGTCTTCCTTATTCATTGTCCAACTTTCACAGGCATACGAGGCTAGTGAAAATACCATGGCTTGGGTCAGATGCATTTTAGTCTTTAAAGAGACATCTTTGCTTCTTAAAACTTTAAAGAGGTCTTTTGCAGTAGATTTTCCCAGTGCAACATGACATCTGATTCCATGATTGTTGCTGTGGATTGCAGATCCAAGTAAAATGAAATCCCTGACAATTTCTAACTTTTCTCCATTTATCATGATGTTGCTTATTGGTCCAGTTGTGAGGATTTTCATTTTCTTTAAGTTGAGTTGTAATCCATACTGAAGACTGTAGTCTTTGATCTTCATCACTAAGTGCTTCAAGTCATCTTTCTTTCAGCAAGCAAGATTGTATCACCTGCATATCATAGGTTGTTAATCATTCTTTCTCCAATCCAGATGCCACATTCTTCTCTACATAATCCAGCTTCTCTGATTATTTGCTCAAAATACAGATTGAATAAATATGGTGAAAGGATACAACCATGATGTACACCCTTCCTGATTTTAAGCCATGCAGTATCCCCTTGTACTGTCTAAACAACGACCTCTTGGTCTATGCACAGGCTCCATGTGAGCACAATTAAATGTTCTGGAATTCCCATTCTTT
>NW_006921658.1:6637179-6640159 GCF_000298275.1 Orycteropus afer afer
TTTTGGTCTTTTATTCCTTTCTTGTCTTTCTTTATGTATGATGTTCTTGATTTCATGCTGCAACTTGGCTGATCTTCAGTCATTGGTGTTCAATGTGTCAAATCTATTCTTTAGATGGTCTCTAAATTCAGGTAGGATATAATGAAGGTTGTACTTTGGCTCTTGTGGTTTTATTTAGCTTTATTTTAAACTTGCATATAAGCAGTTGATGATCTGTTCCATAGTCAGCTCATGGCCTTGTTTTGGCTGAAGATATCACTTCTTGCCACAGATGTAGTCAATATGATTCCTGCGTATTCCATCTGGCGAAGTCCACATGTATAGCCACCATTTTTGTTGTTGAAAAAAGGTATTTGCAATGAATAAGTCATTGGTCTTGCAAAATTCTATCATGCCATCTCAGTGTTATTTCTATCACCAAGGCCTTATTTTCCATCTACCGGTCATTCTTCTCTGTTTCCAACTTTTGCATTCCAGTTACCAGTAGTAATCAACACATCTTGATTGCATGTTTGGTCAATTTCAGACTGCAGAAGTTGGTAAAAATCTTCAATTTCCTCTTCTTTGGCTTTAGTGGTTGGTGTGTAAATTTGGATAATAGTACTATTAACCAGTCTTCCTTGTAGGCATACAGATATTATCCTATCACTGACAGCATTGTACTTCAGATCTTGAAACATTCTTTGTGAGGATGAATGCTACTCCATTCCTCTTCCATTTGTCATTCTTGGCATAGTAGATCATACTGTTGCCTGATTCACAGTGGCCAAACCCTGCCCATTTCCACCCACTAATGCTTAAGATACTGATCTTTATCTGTTCCATTTCATTTTGGCAACTTCCAATTTTCCTATATTCATACTTTGTGCATTCCATATTCTGATTATTAATGAATGTTTGCCACTACTTTTTACCATTTTGAGCTGTGCTCCATCAGCAAATGAAGTTCCTAAAAGCTTTACTCTATCCATGTCATTCAGGTCTACTCTGCTTTGGAAAGGCAGCTCTTCCCCAGTCATATTCTGAGTACCTTCTAAGCTGAGGGGTTCATCTTTTGGCACTTTATCAGACAACGTTTCATGGCTATTCATAAAATTGTCCAGTAATATATCAGTGTTTCACTGCTATTCATAGGATTTTCAGTGGCCAGGTTTTTTTTTTTTTTTCAGAAGTGGATAGCCCTGTCCTTCTCAGTCTGTCTCTCTCTGGAAGCTCTGCTGAAAGCTGTCCATCATGGTGACACTGCTGATATTTGAAACGTTGGTGTGATAGTCTCCAGGCTTATAGCAACATACAAGCTACCACAGTACAACAAACTGACAGATAAATGGTGGCATCTATTGCTAATAGTGGGTAAATAATGCCTGCAGTTTCTACTCACAAATTTAAGGTTAGCAGTTATTCTCAACCCCAGAGATTTGGTCCTATAGTAAACATTTGGCAATGCCTGGAGACATTGTTTGGTTGGGGGAGGTGCTACTGGAAACGAGTGTATATAAACCAGGAATGCTGCTAATCATTCTGCCTTGTAAAGAGAAACCATCCATGACATTGCTGGGACTAAAGGCAGAAGAAAAAAGAAGAATATGGCAAGCCATGTGTTGGCTCTGGGCATTTCTGCCTAAAGTTGACACTCATCACTTTAATCATATTTCATGAACAAAGCAACATGCATGCCTATGCTGGACATCAAAAAATTGGGATAATGGAATCTTCTCCCAAGGAAAGGTGGTGACAATTTATGAACAATAACACTCTAACACATTGTCCATCTTTAGTGCCTTCAGTTGGTTAGGTCTTGTTATTCCTGAACCTAAGTTATTATATTGTCCAGACTTGAGTATTAAGTGAAGAATGGGAGGTATTATATAAATAGTAAAAATAATAACAGTTAATAATTATCAAATGATTATTATCCTCCAGGTCCTGTCCATGCATTTTTTTCTTTTAATCCTTCCATGAGGCAGTTACTATTATCCACACTTCACAGATGAGAAAACTGAGTAATAGAGAAGTTAAGGGCACACAATTGCCATGTAGTAGAAATTCACATTCAATTCTGATTTTGAAGATCATGTTTCTATGACAGTATAGTGGTTAAGACCACAGACTCTGATGATAAACTGTCTAGGTTCAAATCCCAGCTGGTCCCAGGCATTATTTTTATGGCCTTGGGAATATTCTGCAACTTCTCTATCTCACTTGCTTCATCTGTAAAATGGGGATAATAATAGTACCTATTCAATAGGTATTCTGTAAAGATTAAATGTAAAAATTAAGGCATGTGAAGTGCTAGTGTTTAAAACAGTCCTTGGCAAAAATTTACAAAAAGGATATTACTAATATAAAGTCATATATTTTGAAAGCTCCATTGGTCATTCTAGTTTCTTTCCTGCTGCTCCCTACTCATCCTCCAACCCCCTCCAAGAATTAATGTTCTGGATTTTTGCCTCTATCCTACATAGGCTGTACCAACTTGGAGAGTAAACTGAAGGAATACCATAACCTTCAAACCAGTTTATATTTCTGCTTCCCAGTCTTTCTTCACATGTTAGTTTTACATTCATAATTTGAATTTATAATTTGAAGGTTTATAATTTGAAGTCTTTGTATCTGCTTATGTAGTGCATAGCAATGATCTAGAAAGCAAAGTAGGCTTCCTAGACATGAGGCAATGTTATCTTACCCTTGCTTCTTACTGCAAGATCTTGCTGACCATTCCTTCCAGTTAATCTTTTGAAGTTGATGATTAACTATGGTTTAATTCTGGAGACAACATATTAATTTTTGTCCTTTGAAAATTTTGACAAAATCAGTAGTAAACTATGTTTAGCATAGATCTACCAATTATACATCAACATTTTAAGAATCGGATACTGGTTGAGATGGGTCAGATGCTGAAGTGGAGTTACTATGACAAAGTGGTGTTCTCATGTGGAGTGAAAAGAACGAAATAATTGCAGTTTTAGTGCTTGAAGTA
>NW_006921658.1:6640339-6644657 GCF_000298275.1 Orycteropus afer afer
GGGTTTTCTTGATTGATTTATGGTGTTACTGCATTTTTTTTCCTACTGAACTAGTTTAAGATAATATTTTAAAAAAATTGTCGGGAAATTGCCCCTTTTTAAAATCTTTTTTTTTTCCCTTCAGCCTACATTTGAATTTTCCAGTTTAGGTGTGTGAACTGAGAAATAATAAGTAAAAGGCAGCGTTAGGAGTTTACAAAGTTTCAGAGCACAGGATAAGGGCATGCTGTTTTTGTTGTTATTTGCCATCGAGTTGGACCCTGACTCATACAGACCTCTCCTTAGGTTTCTGAGGGGGTATCACTATGGAAGCAGAACCCTCCCTCTGAGGAGTGGCTGGTGAAGGGCATATTATTGTGTAAATAATGTCAAAGCTAAGATTTTGATTGTTCCCACGTGTTTCAATTCTCATCAGGCAATCTTAAATTCCTTTATACTTCTGAAAGTTCCAAATAAATCCAGATTTTTAAGATAGAGTAGATTGGAATATAGTAATTTACCATCTTTTTTGCCTATTGAACTTACATCATGGATGTACTAGGTATAGAATGATATATTAAATATATTCTTGCCACCAGCTTCTAAAGAAATTGATGTCTTTAATCAAGTCATGAATATAAATTTGATCAGTGTTATTCTTTAAGGATTTGTATAAGGGTTTATACATAAAACTTCATATCTATAAGAAGATATTGTCTCAGATATGCAAAGTCATGTTGAAGATGTCCATGGGTTTCCCCATTTTCACACTTAGATTGCTAGGTGAGGTCAAAGCCAAATTGTAATTCCATTTAGTCTTATGGAATAACCAGCCTTTCTCTTTCCTGACCATTTTCCAATTACTTAGCTTTTTCCTTCTAAAATCCATTTGGCAGAGTTAAGCACTATGTTACCTCTAATTTCATAGCATATTTGAAGGAGCTTTGTAGAGAATGAAGCAAGATGAACGAGTACCTAAGTATGAAAAAGGCCAGGGTTCTTGAATCATATTTGCGACATGCTAAATTATTTGGACAACTCTATAGCCATTTTTATTCAAAAGTAAAGTGACACTGGAAAACAATACTCGCCTCCCCCAAGGCAATCATTCAGATTTATTTTAAAAAGAAGAAGAGAGTGTCCTTGTTGATTTTATAAGAGCAAAGGCAACAGTCAGCCAGTTCTTTAGCTAATGCATGAATCTTTGAGTAAAACTTAAGCTCAGGTTACTTTGGTAGGATTTAAAGTAATTAGACATATGTGAATAAAATGATATTAGATCTGTGTATTCTGAATAATAAAATAAAGATTAAGATGGTAATTTTTGTCCTTTAAGTACTTGTATTTTAAACTTTAAAAATCAATCAAGACAGAAGATTAAGCGGTGTTTCTTTGGTGTTAAAAATGTAAAACTAAGACTAAAATGTTCTATTTTCACGGATTTAAAATAAAAAGAATGATATTTAAAGACATTACAATTACTATTAAATTCTCTTCAGTTTGTAAAGAGTTCCCTATGAAGTACACTTAGAAGAAATCTTTGAGTATATTAAATACTCTATTAGTATTTTCCTTCATAAACAAAGAGGAACAATTTAAAAGCTTCAGAAGACATATAAAAATAATACTTAGCAAATGTAGTATCTGTTGATACTGCTCTCTTCACAGTGCTTATAAATCAGGTTGCCAAATTCTTAATAGGAGAAATGATACATTCACAAAATTAAATATATTATTTGAACACTCTAGCCATTCCTAGGTAAATTAAAAAACCATTCTTTAATGGTGTTTCTATTTTGTTTTAGCCACTCAATATTATTTTTCACTGTTTCCAGCACTTGCTCCCTAGGTGTTTTTCCTGCTCCGGCTTCTGGATATTTGTTGAAAAAGCTCTCCATCTAGAAAAGAAAGGGAAATAAAACTTAGAAAGTCATTTTAAGCCCAGTTACTCAAAAACTCACTGCCATTGAGTCAATTCCAACTCATAGTGGCTCCCAATGGGTTTCCAAGGCTGTAAATCTTTACAGAAACAGACTTCCTCATCTCTTTTTCCCCCGCGGAGAAGCTGGTGGGTTCCAACCACAGACTTTTGGGTTAACAGGCAAATGCCTTAAGCACTACACTACCAGAGTTCCTTTAAGCCCAATTAGTCTTCAATAATTTCAGTTACAAACTGAATTTTTTTCATTCTTATCTAGACATTCAATATCGTGTAACAACATTGAGATATATCTCTTGCCTCATCATTCAGATTGAGCCCATGTCTCAGATTAGCAATCAGTAGTGGTGGCTTTTGTATCCCAGCAGCTTATAAACTAAAGCAGTTCTGACATGTTGGGGAAGGAGGGCAGCGTAGCAGAGGCGTGTGACCATTTCTGCTTCTGTTGGTTTCTATCTTTTCTGTGCATTCCCCAGAATGTTGTCTGCAAAATCTGGTTTGGGGAATGATGGTCTTGTTTAGCCTTTCACCCAATAATGTAGAGTATCTTAATATACTTTCAGTTTACTTACTAAGGGATCATTTAAAAATAAAACAAAACTCTATGAAGCTTGACTTTACCCACCCTCTTATCTCCAAAACCCTCTCCAAAACTCAATTGTAGTGTTATTTGCTATTTATAAGAATTATTTTGTGTCTTAACATGCACATGAATCTTAACATTCTAATATCTAATACACAGATACTGAAAATTCATATAATCTCTATTGTCCAACATGAATGGACATGTTTTTTTCTGAGAATTGAGCTCTTTGAAACCCAAGTAATTTGAATTTATATTGAAATTGAATTCTGAGTACTGTTGACCAACTTATTGCAGAGTTACTTCTACCAGGAAAGGAGAGACATACTGTTCATTGTTCATGCTTTCCTAAACTGAATGGCCTCATGTAGGCTTCTAAGCCTTCCAAGGCCTTACCTTTCTCAGTTTTTAAACTACTGATTTCTTGATAACTTAGAAAAAACACAATACATTTTATTAGATACAAAAATTACTTCTTTCTCAACATCTTCTGTGATTTGAATGGAGAAAATATCATTTCTGTTTGCCAAAAAAAATCAAATTTCATTCTGTTACTGGACAAGAATATAGAGGGCTTTATCATCATACCTGCCAGAGCTGTAGTTCAGTGTTGAAAGGCTCTGCTATTGTGACAATTCGGCCAAGGTTTCTGTCATTGAGGGTATATCTGAAAGAGAAATTTAGAGGCACAAAAGAGCTTAAGTGCTAGAATTTTAAATCTTTTCTATAGATGAAGGTGTTTCCTTTTGTTTTTTGAGTTTTCTTTTTCTTTTTTCTTTTTCTTTAAGCTATTTGTCAGATAACATTATTTTACATTTAATTTAAAATGTCTTTTTCAGGAGAAATTCTTATTAAACTATTCATCTCTTTTTGGAGACAAATTCATACCACTTTCACAGGTGTGGAAGACTACTAACTGTACTCTCCACTTCTAATCTCCCTTTCTCCTGCACAGATGAGTATCCACCTAGAGACTACATTGCTCAGCCTCCCTCACAGTGAGATTCTGACATATGACCCAATTTTTGCCTCCTTGTAACTTCCAACTTCTTTTTTTTTTTTTTTTTTCAGGTGAAATTGCTCACTTTAGACTTCTTTTTTTCCCCCACTCTCCTCAAAGCTGGAACATGGAAACACTTTTTTTTTTTTTTTTTTTCAGGTGAAATTGCTCACTTTAGACTTCTTTTTTTCCCCCACTCTCCTCAAAGCTGGAACATGGAAACACTAGATCCAGCTTCAACCACAAAAACAAAACAAAACAAAAACCTCAAAACCAAACTCACTGCCATCAAGTCGACTCTGACTCATAGTGATCCCCTTTGGGTTTCTGAGACAGTAAATCTTTACGGAAGTATATTGCCCAGGCTTCCTTCTGCGGAGTGGCTGGTGGATTTGAACTGCCAATCTTCTGGTTAGCAGTCAAATACCCTAGGAACTACACCACCAGAGCTCCTTAGCTTCAACTACAGAGATAGAATAGTGCCTAGAAGATAGTTCAACAATAAGAGGGAAAGAACGTAAGTCCCTGAATTGTCCCACAGAGCAGAGCCACCCTGACAACTTGGACTGCCCACTTTAGGAGCAATAATTACCAATAGTTTTTTTTTTTTTTTTTTTTAAATTACTGCATTTCTAGGTGCCTGTTACAACAGCTTTTTTTCCCCTAACTATACACTATGCATCTCCCTGCATTTATTATACTCTCAAAAAACTTAATTAGTTATTAGCATGGTTGGAGTTATGATCTATATCAGGTTGGCTGATCAAAGTAGCAGGCTGGAAGAGCAGGAGAAAGGGGATAAAAAGCCAGGAACCTG
>NW_006921658.1:6649147-6654677 GCF_000298275.1 Orycteropus afer afer
TTTTTTTTCCTCTCAATATATTAGACATTTCATTCTCCCCTGGATCTTTCTCATCAGCTTTTAAATGTGTTTAATAAAAAGAAAAAGAAACTCGATCTGATATTGTCTTTCCTCTCTCCTCCTCATCCACAAACTTCTTAAGAGATTTCTCTATATCTTTTGTCTCCATCTCCTCATGAGTAACTCATTTATCAATTTGCCTCAATTTGGGTTTAGCCACCATTCCTCTACTGCAAAACTCTTTCTGGAGTTATCAATGGCTTTTATATAACTAAATCAAATGAACTTTTCCAACCTTCAATTTACTCAAATTTAAGTAGTATTTGACAAGGCATCATACCTTCCTTGAACCAATATGCACTTTAAAATCTCAAAAGAGACTTGTAGGTAACACATATATCAAACTCATGATTTTTCCTTTATAAATCTATCTTTTACAGATGCCTACTGTTTTCAGCGGCTTCACATGCATGTGCAAGCTGGACAAAGAGTAAGGAAGACCAAAGACGAGCTGATGCTTTTGAGTTGTGGTTGGTGAAGAATAATGACCATCCACATGGACTGCCAGAAGAATGAACAAATCTGTCCTGGTGGAAGTGCAGCCAGAAAGATACTTGGAAGCAACAATGGCCAGACTTCTTCTCACCTTCTTTGGTCATGTTGTCAGAAGGGACCATTCCTTGAAGAAGGATGTCATGCTTGGTAAAGTGGAGGGTCAGTGAAAAGGGAAGGTCCTCAACAAGATAGATTGACACAGTGGCTTCAGCAATGGGCTCAGGTATAGCAAGGACTGTGAAGCTGGCACAGACTGGGCATGTTTCTTTCTATTGTACACAGTGTCACTATGAATTGGAGCCAACTCCATGGCTCCTAACAACAACAACAACAGACAATATCCTTGTCACTTTCCTTTCCTTCCCTATTTTCAATCTCCCTCAGGTTATAAATGTTATTGTTCTTATCGCTTCATCTTCACCTTCACATCCATCTTCCAATTTACCACTTACTCTTGCCACAATAGCTCTCTAAATGCATTTTCTAAATTTATTTGGGTCCCCTTCAAGTCTTACCTTACCACCACAGCTTTCTTTTCAAAGTAAAATTGATCATTTCTGTTGTTACTTAAAACACTTTAATGACCTACCATTACTCTTAGAACAAAAGCCCAGATTTAAACATGACACTGGAAGGCTTGGCCCTTATCTTTCCCCTTTCCTTAACCTAGGCCTTTAGCCAGGAATATTTCTCCTCCTGTTCATCTAATTAACTCTTGCTCTTCCTTCAGCATGCAGTTGCACCATCATTTACTTCCTTAGGAAAACACTCCAACTCCAACTCCTCTTGACTTGGTCAGTTCTTATATATATATATATATATATAGATATAGATATATATATGCACACACACACATATATATAGGAGCTCTGGTAGCTAAGGCACTTGACTGCTAACCAGAAGGCTGGAGGTTCAAACCCAACAGCCACTCCTCAGAAGAAAGATGGGGCAATCTACTTCCGTAGTGATACTGCCTCGGAAACCCAAGGAGGGGTCGCTATGAGTTGGGTCCGACTCGACGGCACATAACAACAACAACATACACACACACACACACATATATATATATAAAATTAAATTATATTTTATTTTATGTTCTATTAAAATAAATATTATATATATATATATAAAATAACATTTTATTGTGTTTTAGATGAAGTTTCCATAGCAAATTAGGTTCTTATTCAACATTTTTTTTTACAAATTATTCCATGACATCGGTTACCCTTTTTTACAATGTGTCAGCATTTTCATTATTTTCATTCTGTTTGTTCTGTTTCCATTTGTCTAACTTACCTGCCCCTTCTTACATTATTATCTTTGCTTTAGGGTAAATGTTGACTCTTTGGTCTCATATAGTTGATTATTTAAGGGAGCACATTCCTCACCGGTGATATTGTTTGTTTTATAAGCCAATCTATTATTTGGCTTCAAGGGAGTGGCTTCTATTCCAACATTCCATGTTTGAAGTTTATCTTAGGGGATAGTTTCAGGGCTTCATGTAGTCTTTATCAATCCAGCAAGCCTGGCTTTTTTTTAAAAAAAAATTCTGAATTTTCTCCTATCTGAGACTTTCTATTGTGTCCTTGGTTAAAATCTTTCTTCTCATTCTTCAAGTGCACCTTGGACCTTTTCTATTGGTAATTATAACAATTGAAAATATACATGTATTTGTGTGATTCTTTACTTAATATTGGTCTTTGTCACTTGAGTAAGGAACTGTGGTGGCACAGTGATTAAGAGCATGGTTGGTAACCAAAAGATTGGCAGTTTGAACCTATCAGCTGCTCTGCAGGAGAAAGACATGACAGTCTGCTCCTGTAAAGATTTACAGGTTTGGAAACCCTATTGAGGCACTCCTACTCTGTCCTACAGTATCATTATGAGAAGGAACTGACTTGACGCCACAATATGTTTTAGTTTTTTGGGGTCATTTGAGTGTTAGTGTCATGTGGATTTAGAACCAGGTCTGTTTCTCTTCAGTAATGTATTCTCAATTGCCAAACGTAATACCTAGCACATAGTAGGTGCTTTATCATACTTACTAGATGAAAAAATTATACTTTTTTTCCTTCTATTCAATTAGCAAAGATATTTTAAAATGGCAACACTATGTATTGGTGACTATTGGAAAAATACGTAAATTAACAATTTTCTGGATGGCAATTGGCAGCCTTTATCAGAAATCCTTTAATCCTACAGTATTACTTCTAGCATTGTGTCCTAAGGAAAATGTCATGAACATTCAAAAAAGAACAAAGAGATTCAGTTTCAAAGAAGTTGTTCATCAATATGTTGTGTAGAGTAGTAGAAAGCTGGAAACAATTCTACTCTCCAACAATTGGGGATTAGTTAAATAAATAAAGCTGTATATACATATTCAAATACTAAGAAGTCACTAAAAATAACATAGAAGAGTATACTTAAAGATATCCATAATGTAGAATTATGTGGAAAAAAAGCAGATTGTAAAACCATACACATATTATGATTCCATCTTTTTTTTAATAAATAAGTAAATGAATATATTGTTGTTGTTGTTTGCCATCGAGTCAGCCCTGACTCATAGTGACCCCTCCTTGGGTTTCCGAGGCAGTATCACTATGGAAGTAGGTTAAGTGAAAATATAGAGAAATGATTTAAGGAAAAAAATAGTTAAATATTTATTGAATATTCAATCCTTATTGAAAATAAGGATAATTTCTAACTGGTGGGGTTATAAATGATTTTTGTATTATTATTTTTGCTTATCTGCATGTTACACATACACTAAAATATATGTTTTTTATAATAAGAAAATGGGAATTATAAATGAAATTGCACTAAGCTTCTGTAAAGACAACAATGTGTAGAGTGAAAGAACATCTCCTAATTTGTAATTAAATAATTTGTTTAGTGACAATCTATGATTTCTCTAATATCCCTCTTCTGCTTTGTTCTTAATGACTAAAAATTAAAGGAGATATTTGGGAATATGAATAGGTGAAATAAAATCTGCAACTCCCTGTACTATTACCAGAAATATGAGAACTTGCTCATCTCCAAAATTAATACTATAAAAAGTGTAGAAAACAAGGGGAAAACTGTACTGCACATTTTTTTTTTGTATCTCAAAACTAAAATAGGGAATTAATTATATCTTTATTTTGAAAAATAATTACATAAAATCCTCTTGGACTTAATATTTAGCATTTATAATAGTAGTATTATAGTATCAAAAAATTATTTTAAGGTTCACTTTAAATGGTTATTAAATTATTTAATCTATGAGGTACAGTTTAAACTGTTTCAGTCACATCACATTGACTGTTGTAAACTAAAATTAAACTTTATCACACTATGCTACTGACTTACTGGGTTCATTCAACTTCACAGTTTCATTTTAGAATTTATTGGAAGAAACTAATGCAAAGAATAATTTCCAAAGTGTCTTTGGAACTTTAGGGTCAAATTTCAAATTTGTAAGGACATTAACAGTGTGGTCATCAGTTGTCATAAAAAATCACAAGACAAAGCTTTATTTTTTAAAAAGCAGAACAAAATACCCAGTTATTTATTTAAGGTTACACTAAATTGTTTAGAGATGGAGGCAGTAAAACTATTCATTTTAAAATTTGGAAAAAGTAAAGTGTTTGGAAATAGTTGGATGAAAGTTGTCTCATTTCTGTTTAATATGTGTTATTCCAATTTTTTTGGTGAAATTCTATTTATTCAAACCAATAATAAATAGTATTGGGTGTTTTTTTGTGTGGGTCAGGCATATGGCTGTGATGCAGTTTTATGTTTGAGATCATTTGAAATATCTCATGAGAATTAGATCATTAGACTATGAGGAAATACTAAAAGCCTTGGGCTAGGGCTGGAAAAGTTGTGGAAATAGTTTATCTATTTTTTTTTTTTTTAGAAAAGAAATTTATTTAATCCAGTCTACTAGATTTATTGTAGGGCCAGATGTTTACAACAAAAAAAGAATAATTTTTCTACTTCTTTTTTTTGAAAATAGGTATAACAACATATTTTTCAAAAGTAAAAAGTGAATTGTTTGAAATAAATCACCTAAGAGCTATTCAAATAGACTTTGAGAAACGCTCTTGTTTAATAAGCAATAGGGGAATGGCCATTTTATATGGAAAACAGAACATTTACTTTTCTTTCATAATATCACAAATCAAGCATTGTGTTTTATCTGTATAGGTTTCTTATAATACACACACACACACACACACAAAAGAGATAGTTTTGTGTCTTTTGATTAAATACACACACACATGATACACATTATCAAATGTACATCTTTCAAAATGGAGGCTACTAACTTGTGCAAAATTAACTGCTACCCCCAGATAACATGTTCTCAATAGGTATATTTATTAATTCTGAACCAAGTATTCGTTGAAACAATTTTAAAGAGATGAACAAAGCACATGCACGTGTGTGTGCACCCACACAAACAATCCTCATCCAGATGGATGATCAGTTACATTAAACATTCACAAGAATGGAAAAGGCAAAAATTCCTCACAAACAGGCAAAAACAATCAGGGCTAGAGGTATAATCCGGAAGAAAGAGAAGGAACTGCATGTAAATGAGCAAAATGGCACTCTGGTGAGTTGTAGGACAGAATAGAGAGGCAGAAAAAGAACAGTTATCTTTGCCATTGATATTTCTCATAAGGCACCCATTATTATCAACTACACTATGCTGCTGGGTACACAGAAGAGATCAGGAGTGGGTAACAGGGATTGTTTTCTAGTATGGGGATTACAGATGCTACAGGTTTTTTGGTTAATGTTCACACATTTATCTGGCACATATATAAGCATTTTGTACTATGTCAAAGACATACATTTTTTTTTTTTAAATTTTATTTTATTTAGATTTGGGTGAAGATTTACAGAGCAAAATCACTCTCGATACAGCAGTTCACATATACTTTGTCTCATGTCATTGACCACAATTTACCACAATGCAACA
>NW_006921658.1:6655492-6709360 GCF_000298275.1 Orycteropus afer afer
ATCTATCCATCCATATATCCATGTTTACCTTCACTGAGAACTCAGTACTGTATATGCAAAAGGGTTCATATTTGTTGTCTGTACCTCCCATGTACCTCTCTATGAAAGACATACATTTTTAATGCAAACTGAGGACTTGGATCAAGATTGCAGTATTTCTTCTCCATGAGGTTGAATAAATAAGGATTTTTGGAAAAACATCTCTTTGGTTTTGCTCTTGTTCTTGCTATTTCCCATTTAAAAACTGCTGTTGCCTGGGAAAATTCTAAGTTCTGTCTCTCAAGTTTAATGATTTGGTCAAGGAAGATAAGTTCCTATTCACAAGAACTCAGTAAGATACAGGGCTCTAATCTGAACCTAGGTCAAGGAATTCTTATTTAGTTGTCATCAAACATTAACTGAGAACTAAATATATGCCTTAGAAGTAAGAATGGGCAGACTTCATCTCTGGTACTTAGTCATGTTGTCAGAAGGGACCAATCTCTGGAGAAGGATATCATGCTTGGTAAAGTAGAGAATCAGCAAAAAAAAGGGAAGACCCTCAACAAGATGGACTGACACAGTGGCTGCAATGTTAGGCTCAAGCATGGCAATAGTTGTAAGGGTGGTGTAGGACCAGGCAGTGTTTTGTTCTGTTGTACATAGGGTCATTATGAATAGGAACTGACTTAACAGCACCTAACAACAAAAGCAAAATATGTGCCTGATATTGTGTTAGGTGCCAGCACAATGTTGTTGTTGTTGTGTGCCATTGAGTCAATAGGCAGGATTATATTTACTTGTTTTAACTAAATGAAAAATAATCCAGTTTAGTGATATCTCCATATCTCAGAATTCTATTTGGTCATTAGAAATAATAAACTTGATCACTGGAAACATTAAATTTTAGAAAAGGTATTGTGCTTAAAATTAACCAAAACATTGTTTCCCCAGAAGGAAACTATTATGATCCTTTATCTCTGATAATATGACATTTCAGATATTGTATTGGTATCAGAGAAATTGCACCAAAGATGAAAAGAAGAAAATGTGCACATGGTATCAAACAAAGAGAACAACAAATCATTATCTGATCATCTCACCTGTTGACTAGATATTCCCAGTTGAGCTGTATCCAATTCCAGGCCATGGTCTTCCCATAGCTGTTATATGAGATATATCGGATGACTGTAAACACATCCTGACTTTTAATAAGGGTTGAGTTCTTGAGCAATTCCAAATACCTAAGTGAAGTCAAACAGAAAAACAATTCAAAATGAGATTTTAATATTCACCCTTAGCTAAATTCCAATAGAAAATCACTTTTGTTCCAATACTTCAGCTCTTGAGGCACCAGCTGACAAAGTTAATTAAATATAACAAATGATGAAAGACAATTAAAAACCTTCTAATACATTTAACTGCTGTTAAAGAATAATATGACTTTGAAGACTAAATTTAATTATATAAACCTCAAAAAAACAAATTATGTCATAAGCATTATAAATAAAAAACAGAATTTTAATAATTAACTTTAAAAAAAAACAATAGCACTTATTGAATAGAAGGACTTTGCCTACTTACCTACTATTCCACTGAAATTTTTTAAAAAAAGGAGCCAATAAATTAAGGAAAAGTATTTATACTCTTATTTTTATAGGATAACAATTAAGTCTAGTTTGGTTTTCCCTACATTGTAAGAGCAACCTTCAAATGTAATCTGTAGGGTTATATTGGTTAGCTATAATTATAGCACAACACAAATAAATTCAGGATAAATTAGAGGACCAAATGGATAGATTTTATTAAATTTATGCCATGGCTGTACCTACAGCTGCATTTTTAGCTCAAGATCTTACAACTGCATATTATTATTCTTATCTGTTCCCACATAAGATCAGCACCTATTTGCTTTGTTATGAGAAAGGCACCTCAAAAACTGATGTCTATTGCAGAGAGATCATATATATCTTCATATTTTCCAAGCCTTGTTGCTCCACAGTTTCCTACCTATTGCCTTTCTTCTGCCCTGCCTTTAGGAGGATACAACATAATACTAGAACAAAAAGATCACTGTTCAGCTTGAGCTGTGAGATGAGAGTTTTCAGAGGTAGCCTTGTCAAATAGAAAATATATTTGTAAATTTATTTTACTTTTATTAATATAGCAAGAGCCAGGCTTGAAGACTTTACCCTAAGTAAGACTGAACAAAACTCTAGCTTTGAGGGAAATAGTACT
This sequence comes from Orycteropus afer afer, assembly GCF_000298275.1. Classification (NCBI taxonomy): domain Eukaryota; kingdom Metazoa; phylum Chordata; class Mammalia; order Tubulidentata; family Orycteropodidae; genus Orycteropus; species Orycteropus afer. Next base: position 6,657,710 of record NW_006921658.1, read on the forward strand.
CCTTATAATCCCTAGAGAAAAGACTTAGTGTTCAATATCTACTTTTGTGCTATATCCAGCATGATATGAAAGTTATAATACATCCTAGGCAGAGAGAGGAGAATAGATTAATAAATTTGAAGTGATGTTCCTATTCCTTTGACCTGTGGGTACTATGTAGAGGGACCTAGAACTTTTGTTAGCCTAGCAATAAGATGTAGGGATGCTAAGAGAACTGCTGGGAAGACAAAAATGTCACACTGCACAATAGTGAACTGAGGCAAACGACTGAGGCTGCAGCTTACATCTCTGCATGGAAGACTCCAGAAGGTAAAATATGATCAATGTAAAATCAGTGGGGTCTAGTTAACTAGGAGTTGGAATTAACTCTATGGCCTACAACAACAACAAAGTAAAATAAAAGCCCCACCTTACCTTGACAGAAGGGTAACATTCTTCACTGAAGCTAATCCATAGAGCAGTTTTTCTTTTTCTTGAGCTAATGATGTTTTCTGGTATTGCTCAAGAGTGTAGTTCCATGAAGTCTCATTGCCAGAGTTCTGCATCCCATATCGATATACCAGAAGCCTAAGATTCACAGGAAGACTACAAGGAGAAACAGTGGTTCAGAGATTCCAATTATTCATTTCTCCAGTTTAAGGTGCTCTATAAAAGCAAACATGGTGAATAGTCACCTTCCATTTCCACTTAGCCACTCCTCAAACAAGTGGGAAGCATTGCCCAAAGCTTCTCTGTCTCCCATCTTGCATGCGAGGCCTAACACAGAGGCACGGAGTAATCTTAGAAAACAAACAAGCACAACGTTTGCACCTTGAACATTTCTCAAACATTTTACACACAAACAAATTTTAAAAGGAGGTTAGTTTTAAAAAGGTAAGAAATAACTTTTTGATGTGGTCTCCAGTATCATTCCATCCCAGAGAATCTGCAATGGTCTTCACTTGATTTTGGAAGTAGTCCTGAAAAAAAAAATCATGTAAAATGATAAATTTTAATTAATTAAGATTAAATATCTTAATATTTGCCAACAATCTCCCATTTATTATAATCTATAGCCCCTGGTTATTTACTTTTTTTCATTAGTTCATAGAACTTTGGGCCTGTCTTCAGGAAAGGGATGTACTCAGTTTCATTACATTGAAATGTTGCTATAATCTGAAGTTATGAACTGCCCAGGGCCTTTCTCTAATGTTTTATGAAACTTTGGGTAAGTCTCTTAAACTCTATTTCTTAGTTAATATATGCAATAGATAGAATAACATGACATACTTTCTGCACTAAGAAGATGGTTCAAGTATTGATAAAATAATAATAATAATAACTAACAAGTGTATGTTGACTAAGGATTTGCAAAGGACTTTTATATGATTTGATCTTCACTATCTCATTACTTCAGGTAGGTAAGTGCTGACATTTCTATTTTATAAAGAGAATTAAGAGTTAGTAATATTAAATCATCTTCCCAAGTTCTTTCATTCAGTAAATAAATGACCAAGAGACCTAAATCCAGAGTTTGTTTAAAATTACAAGTGTTCTGCCAAAGTGCAGAAAAACTGCTCTATGGATTAGCATCAGTGAAGAATGTTACTCTTCTGTCAAGGTAAGGTGGGGCTTTTATTTTACTTTGTTGTTGTTGTATTTAAATAAAATACGATTTTGTTCCCTCTGACACTAATATATCTTTAAGTGGTACACTAAACCACAAGTACACCTACTCCTCACTTACCGACTATTTCATTATTGACATTTTGCATTTACAACAATTGTAAAATATGTACTGTTCAACTATTCTGTGCATTAATGGCTGGCAGTAATGAAAGTCAAGGTGTGAGGTGAGAGTATTGCTGGCTGTGATGGTTAAAGTTATGTGTCATCTTGGCTGGGCCATGATTCTCAGTGGCCTGGCAGTTATGAAATGATGTACTTTGGCAGTTATATAATGATGTAGTCATCCTCCAAAATGGATAAAATCAATTTTTTGCATAAAAAATGGACATTGGAACTGAACCACATCGATAAGTGAGGTGTGGGTATACTGATAAATTAACTGCAAAAGAAAATGTAACATCTCTTGCTTTGATTAGTTGAATCAGTGCTCTTTTCTTTGGTATACACTGCTGTTGAGCCAGATCTGACTCATAGTGACCACTCCTTGGATTTCTGAGGAGGTATCACTACAGAAGTAGATTGCCCAGCCTTCCTTCTGAGGAGAGTGGCTGGTGGGTTTGAACCGCCAGCCTTCTGTTAGCAGTCAAATGTCTTAGGCACTAACTATCTTAGGTAGATAGTTGATTTTGTGTTTTGTGTTCCTGCAGGAGTTCCTTCTCCCAGAAAGCTTTCTATTCTACTAAGGGTCAAACATTTACTTTCATAAGATATATCATTAGTATCACCTCAATCATAGGGTATAGCTCTTTATCATCTTCAAACATACTAATGATGTAGGTTATAGCTGAAATGACTCTCTGCCATGGTAAAAAATCCTCTTCCACTTTAAGATACTTGGTCAAGTTCAGAACCACCTTATAATCAAGAAGTTGAGCTCTGTGAAAGGGAAAACATACACATAAAACTGTTAATTAAAAAAAAAAAAAAAAAAACTTTAGTTTCTGTTGGACTGGAAGTACTAATATGGGAATCATAACATTGAATGCTAAGGAGAATTCTTGTTTAATAATTAAGAAAATACATTTAGTGTTAAGGCCCAAAGTGCTTTCATATACTCAGCAGTTGAGTGGAAGGCAGCACAGTAAGGCACACATGTGAAAAATGTCACAGTAGCAAAATGTCAGACAAAATAAAAGCCATTTAGCAATACAGTTCATGCTGATGAAAAGAAGCTTCTAGATTTTGGATTCATAAGCTGGTTACAATATAGAAAAATAGCACTATAAATGTATCTTGTTAGCATTATTTGCATTTGCATATTAAGAGGAAACATTAACAACAGTGCTTAATAAACAATGAATGCTTAACACATTAAAATTGAGCTTATGTTTTCTACTAAAATATCTCTTGTACATTTCACAACAATCTTCATAAATAAAAATGGTATTTTTTTCTCTAGAAATTTTCAAGATACTATCGACATTTTAAAGTTGAAAGGAACCAATTTCTTCCCTCTGAAAAATGATTCTAGAACTTTTTGAAATCATGCTTTCAGGAAGCTGTTATGCTTCAAATTTCAGTCTAGTTTTTGGAAAAAAAATCTCAGTAGAGAATCCTGTCTTTTCAAATTATATTTTGAAATTTAAAATTAAAGAATAATTTAAAAATTTTTGCTTGAGTAATACTGATGCATTGTGTGCCATTATGTTTAAGGTAATTTTGTGAATGAAGAACAAAGTACTTTATCTTGATTTCTCTGTTATAGTTACAGGCTATGAGTTTGATTAGAGGATGAAGTAGTATTGGAAAGATAAATAGGAACAACATTGTTGACATCATATAATTTGCACTAATAAGGTATAATTCAGAGTTTGTTTCCAGTTCAGAGAACTAATATCTCCCAATTTTCTCAATTCCTGGTCTGATTTAGAGTTTGGAGCATTCAGGTTCCCTCAGTAAAAGTAAAAATAACATTGAGAATGCGGCATTTTATGTAAAAATGTTTAAGTAAAAAATGGCAGAATTTTTGTTGACATTGAAACTTAATTGAGAATTCTAGCTTTAATGATTTTTTATATTCCTAGGTGAACAGAGCCACAACTATGTCCAGTCAATATATTTTTTAGGAAAGTTATGAAGAGTAGCTGTTGCTTTTAGGGTCAAACTAGTGAAGAGGCTAATGAAAATTTAGGAAGTGACCAGATTCTTTGTCTAGAAGCCAAGCTGCACAGTTCTATAGGGTGACAAGATCAGGAAGAATGGGCCTTGGTTAATTACAAGGGTCAAAACCAAAAAACCCAAATCAAACCCACTGCTGTCAAGTCAGATCTGACTCATACAAACCCTTCCTTGGGTTTCCGAGGCAGTATCACTAAGGAAGTAGATGGCCTACCCTTCCTTCCGAGGAGTGGCTGGTGGGTTTGAACCACCAGCCTTCTGGTTAGCAGTCAAGTGCCTTAGGCACTATGCTACCAGAGCTCCCAGGTCTGGAGTAGGCCCTAAAAATTTGCATTTTTAACAAGAACATAGGCAATGCTGATATTGCTGGTGAGAAAGATTGCTTTTTAGAACAAAAATATCTATACTGCTCTTCCCAAATTACAGTGACATGTTGGCTCACAGTTGTACCCTTCTCCAGGGAATAGTCTTTGGCCAACATATCCATCTTGCTTTAGAGATTATACAACTCCCGCTCCTCCCCAATGACTGACTGATTCAGAGACGTAAAAAGTCAGCCTGTTTCTCTCAATTTGGGCCATCTCTGTGGTACTTAGCAAAATTAAGCTCCAGCTGAGATCTCAACTTTACGCAGCTTTTTCCCCTGCCTTATCCTGCTTACCTCACTCCCTAGCTCATGATTGTATGCTCTCAATATATAATTTGTACAAGAATCTCTGTTTCAGCCTCTTTTTCTGGGAACCCAACCTGAGACAGCATTGTTACCCTATTAGATTTATTAAGTCAATAGATAACCAAGTGTTTTGAAAGCCAGACTTGGCTAAGAGTTTTCTTCGTTGGAAAATCTTTCATTTATATAGTAATAGCCCAGCCCAGGGGACTTAAGTCATAGAATTTTGCTATAAGCCATAATATAGAGACGATGGTGAGGGCTACACCTTAAAGGAAGTTTCTAGCAAACTGGATGGAGAAAAAGAGTGGCCAGGTTTCACCTGGGGGGGGGGTGTCCTTATTTGTTAACTTGGCCCTTATCTTACATATCCTTGGAGCCACCGATCCTAGAAAGGTGGCTGAAATCCTATTTGAATCATTAGCTTAGGTGGTTTTTTAGATGTCCTTTGTGCCATCCACTCCTCATCTATTATCCTCACCCTCACCTATGGGCTTGCCAGCCTGCATTGTCTGCTTTTACTTATGTTATTTCCCACCCATTCCCAAGTTCTAGTTCATAGTGGACTACAGAGAATAGTGGAAGCTACTAAACAACAACAACAAAACTACTGTACCTGGTAGACAAAAAAAGGATTCTTTCTGACTCAGTTTTGGCAAGGCCTCAAGACCAGGACCATTGTCCTACTCTCTAAGTTGTAGGATCACAAAAGCAGGATTTACGTAATCAAGAATAGGTTTTTGAGATCCCTAATTGTTAACTCTGTTAAGGAGCTCTGTGGCGTAATGCCTAAGGTATTTGACTGTTAACCAGAAGGCTGGCAGTTCAAATGCACCAGTTACTCCTCAGAAGGAAGACGGGGCAATCTATTTCTGTAGAGATACTGCCTCAGAAACCCAAGAAGGGGTCGCTATGGGTTAGATCTGACTTCACGGCAGTGAGTTTGGTTCGTTTTTTGATTTAGCTGTTAACTCAGCAATAACTTACAAAAGAGGCTGGAGAGCTGATGAGGAGAATGAGAACTTTTAGAATAAGAATTTGGAGAGTGCTGTCAGTAAGAACTCTACCCTCCATTGGGTGTGGTGCAAGGCACTTTTCTCTTACATCAAGTCTAGGGAAAGGGGCTTTCATGGGACCACTAGAAGAGTTTTACTGGTGTATACTAGAGCTTTGGAACATAGTGGACTGGTGTCTTAAACCCCTAAATATCTAAAGGACCAGAGAGAAAGTGGTTGGCTAGTGTGCTGACCTGAGAGTGAAGAGATGGGAGTCCGTGGGGGTGGGCTGTCCTCTCAGAATTTTTGGGAGGAATACATGAATGCTTCATATGAACCAGATAGGTCAGAAGTTGTCACAGATACTGACCAAGAGGGTTGCTGGAGGGTTGAGGCCTTAGCAGGACAAGGTTGGATGCCCAGAGGATAAGAAGAATCAGGAGAGGCAACCAAATGGAGGAGATGCATTTACTCACCTCAAAGGAACTGTAGGAGGTAAGAGAATGGGAGGGGTGGCAAAAATCCTATGAAGACACCCCACAAGACAGAGTCATCTTAAACACCTATAAAATTCAGGGAGGACCAAAAGGACACAGCACATACATCAGGATCTTCCTTAGGCTCACCTACTCTTCCTCCTAGCTCTCCTTGCCTTCCTTACCCCTGGAAGAACCCAAGGCAGTGTGGGAAGTAGAGAGAAAGCAGGAATTCAAAGCAGGCAAAGTGAGAAGAAAGGAAGCACCCCATTCCTACTGTAAGAGGCCAGCCTGAAGCTGGTCTTAAGTTGGGAGCAGGGGGCTTTAAATGAAGTCAAAAGCTTTGATGGTTTATTAGATTAGTAATATCATGGAACTGAGACTGTTGTGGGGGCTAGAAGTGAATGGGTTCTTATTCCTTACTTTGACCAAGGGTCATGTACCTAGCTGGCTACTGTATTCAGGGGAAGTAGAAGCATGAGCCCTTCAGATTGGGTTTGAAGATTCAAGAAGAATGAAGAACATACTTATTTTCAGATACACTTGTTTAGTTCTGCTTATTAAATACAACAGTTATATTTCTTTCTTTTTTATTATTTTATTTAATTTTAGATGAAAATTTACACAGAAAATTATGTTCCCATTTAACAATTTTTATACAAAAGTTTCTGTGACATCAGTTACAATTTTCACAATGTGTCAGTATTCTTATCATTTCCATTCTGTTTGTTACATTTCCATTAATCTGGTTATCCTTCCTCTCCTTGCTTTCTCATCTTTGCTTTTGGGTAAATGTTGACCATTTGGTCTCACATAGTTGATTACTTAAGAAAGCACATTACTTACAGGTTATTTTATAAGCCAATCTATTATTTACCTGAAAGGCGACTTCCAGGAATAGCTTCAGTTCCAAGTTCAAAGGGTATCTTAGGGAAATAGCTTCAGGACTTCCTCTAGTCTCTATCAGTCCTTTTTTAGGAATTTGAATTTTGTTTTCCATTTTTCTCCCATTTTATCAGAGTCCTGTTGTGTCCCTGGCCAGAATGGTCAGTAGTGGTAGCTGGACACATCTAGTTCTTCTAGGCTTAGATAAAAAGAGGCCTATGGACTAGTTTATTTTTTGAGTTTTTGGTTCCTTTCATTCTTTTTTGCTCCAGAGGAGTAGAGACCAATTGTTGTATCTTAGATTGCTCCTCACAAGCTTTTAGGATCCTAGGCATTACTCACTAAATCAGGATATAGAATATTATCTTTATGAACTATGTTATGCCAATTGACTGAGTTGTCCCACAAAACTATGGTCCTAAGCCTTTTAATCCAGTGAACCAATGTTGCAGTTGTTTGGACAAGCCTAGAGAGTCTCCATAACTGTGCTTCCTATGCACTTTGTTATATATATAAATATATATGCAGCACAAACATATATACATATGTATGCCTACAGACACACCTATATATACACGTGCATGTACTCACATATATGCACACATAACTACTTTTGTAACCACATACATATCTTTTGGTTGTTTATGTAACCATATTACTATTACTATTATTGCAAAATTGTATGTTTTTGTTGTTGTTAGGTGTTGTTGAGTCAGCTCTGACAAATAGAGAACCTAAGTACAACAGAGCAAGACACTGCCTGGTCCTGTGCCATCTTCATAATCTTTGCTGTATTTGAGCCCATTGTTGCAGCCACTGTGTCCATCCATCTCATTGAGGGTCTTCCCCTTTTCTCTGACCCTCTACATTACCAAGCAAGATATCCTTCTCCAGAGCCTGGTCTATTAATTAGGACAACATGACCATGGTACATGAAATGAAGTCTGGCTATTCTCACTTCTAAAGAGAATTTCTGCTGTACTTCTTCCAACAGATTTGCTCATTCTTTTTTGGTAGTCCATGGTATTTTCAACATTCTTCGCCAACACTGCAATTCAAATGCATCAATTCTTCTGCAGTCTTCCTTATTCATTGTCCAGCTTTCACATGTATGTAAGGCTACTGAAAATACCACTACTTGGGTCAGGTGCATCTTAATCTTCAAAGTGGCATCTTTGCTCTTTAACATGTTAAAGAGGTTTTTTTTTTTTTTTGCAGCAGATTTTCCCAGTGCAATGTCAATTTCTTGTCTGCTTTTTTCATGGGTGTTGATCATGGATCCAAGTAAGTTGATGTCCCTGACAATTTCAATCTTTTCTCTGTTTACTGTGGTGTTGTTTATTGGTCTGATTGTGAGGATTTTCATTTTCTTTATGTTGAAGTGTAATCCATTATCTTCAATAAAATTTTACTTGCAATTGATATAAATGATATTGTTCTATAATTTCTGTATTCTCTTGGATCATCTTTCTTTGGAATGGGCACAAATAAGGATTTCTTTCAGTCTGTTGGCCAGGTAGCTGTCTTCCAAAAATCTTGGCATAAACAAGTGAGCACCTCCAACACTGCAACCATTTGTTGAAATATCTCAATGGGTATTCTGTCAATTCCTTGTTTTTTTACCAGTGCCTTCAGTACAGCTTGGATCGCTTTCTTCAATAATATTGGTTCTTGAGCATATGGTACCTCTTAAAATGGCTGAATGTCAACCAATTCTTTTTGGTACAGTGACTGTGTATTCTGTTCATCTTCTTTTGATGCTCTCTGTATCATTCAATATTTTGCCCATAGAATCCTTCAATATTGCAACTTGAGGCTTGCATGTAAAATTATATATCTTATATTATTTACCAAAATTGTTTCCTTTTCTTGTGTATTTCTTAGTTTCTTCATTATCAGTTTTTAGTTTCTTCATTTATTCATTGGTCAAGTTGTTCAGATTTCACCAACATTTGTTATTGCCTTTCCCATCACCAAAAATAACAAGTGTTTACTATCTAGAAAATGATTCTGCCCCTTCCCATTCCTGGTAAGCATCAAAGAATTTTGCTTCTAGTGTTTATACCTATCCTTGACTTTTTATAATAGTGAGACTTCACAATATTTGTTGTTTTGCGATTGACTTATTTCACTTGGTATAATGTCCTCCAGATTCATCCATGTTCTAAGATGCTTCATAGACTCCTCATTATTCTTTATTGTTTCATAGTATTGCATTGTATGTATGCATCACAATTTTTTTAATCCATTGATCTATTGATTGGCACTTAGGTTGTTTCCATCTTTTTGCTTTTGTGAATTATACTGCAATAAACATAGGTGTTCCTATGTCTATTTGTGTCACTGCTCTTATATCTTATGGATATGTACCTAGTAATGGGATTGCTAGATCAGAAGATATTTCTCTTTCTAGCTTTTTGAGGAAGTGCCATACTATTTTCCATAGTGTTTGTACCATTTTATAATCCTACCAATAGTGTATAAGTGTTCCAATTTCCCCACAACCTCACTAGCATTTATTGTTTCTGATCATTGTTGTTTTTGGCAGTGGGGAGATGATATCTCATTGTAGTTTTGATCTGAATCTCTCTAAAGGCTAATGATCCTGAATATCTTTTCACATTTTTGTTGCTGGCCTGAATATCCTCTTTGGTGAAGTGTCTGTGGATGTCTTTTGCCCATTCATTTTTTTAAAAAAAATTATTATTGGGTTGTTTGCCTTTTTATATTGTTGAGTTATTGAAGTTTTCTATATATTTTAGAGATTAGAGCCTTCTCAGATATGTTGTCCCCAAAGATATTTTCCCAGTCTGTGGGTTCTCTTTTTACCCTTTTGTTAAAGTCTTCTGAAGCACATAAGTAGTTAATTTTTAGGAGATTCTGGCTATCTAATCTACATTCTGTTGTTCATGCATTTTTCAGTTGTGTTTGATAGACTATTTATGGCTAAAATTAGGTCTTCTAGTTCCATCCTTATGTTATCCTCTAGGAACTTTATAGTTTTAGCTTTAACATTTAGGTCTTTGAGTCATTTTAAGTTAGTGTGTATGTATGGTGTGAAGTATGGATCCTGTTTAATTTTTCTGCAAATGAACTCTGACCCTTTGTTAAAGATCAGATGCCCACAGATGGGTAGATTTACTTCTGGTTTCTCAATTTCATTCCATTGGTCTATGTGTCTGTCACTGAACCGACACCAGGCTGTTTTGATCACTGTCGCTGCATAGTTAGTTAGTTAGTTTGAAATTGAGAAGTGTGAGGCTTCCTACTTTCTTCTTCAATATTACTTTAGCTATTCTAAGCCTTTTCCCTTTTCATAGAAATTTGAAGATTACTTCTTCCATTTCATTAAAGAACATTGCTGGGATTTATATCAGGATTGCATTATATCTATAGATCACCTTTGATAGTATCGACAGTTTCACTGGGCTTAGTCTTCTTATTCATGAATATTTGTTTTTCTATTTTAGATCTTTTTTTGATTTCTTGCAGTGGTGTTTTACAGTTATCCTTGCATAAGTCTTTTATATCCAGTTTAGGTTTACTCTTAGGTATTTTATCTTTTTGGGGACTATTGTAAATGGCATTATTTCCTTGATCTCCTTTTTGGAGGTCTCCTTGTTAGTGTAAAGGAGCCCAAGTGATTTTTGTGTGTTGATCATTTATTCTGTCACTTTGCTGAATCACTCTATTATGGAGTCTCTAGAATTTTCTAGGGAGCTCTGGTGGTGTAGTGTGTCTAAGGCAGTTGACTGATAACCAGAAGGCTGGTGGTTCAAACCCACCAGCCACTCCTCGGAAGGAAGGTTGGGCAATCTACTTTCATAGTGATACTGCCTCCGAAACCCAAGGAGAGGTAGCTATGAGTAGGGTCCGACCTGATGGCACATAACAACAACAACAGGATTTTCTATGTATGATCATGTCATCTGTGAGTAGGGATAGTTTTACATCTTTCTTTTCAATTTGGATGCCCTTTATTTCCCTTTCTTGCCTTACTGCTCTGGCTAAGACTTCTAGCACAATATTCAACAATAGTGGTAATAATGGGCAACCTTATCTCATTCTAGTTCTCAAGGGGAATCTTTCGCCATTGGGAACAATGTTGGCTGTTGGTTTTGTATATATGCCTTTAATTATGCTGAAGAATTTCCTTTCTATTCCTATCTTGCTGAGTTTTTATCAGTTGGATTTTCAAAAGCCTTTCCTGCATCAATCAAGGTGATCATGTACTTCTTTTCCCTTGTTTTATTTATATGGTGAATTATGTTGACTGGCTTTCTAATGTTGAACTACGCTTGGATACTCTGTATGAATCCCACTTGATCAGACATGATTTTTTTTTGTTATATTGTTGAATACAGTTGGCTAGAATTTTGTTGAGAATGGTTGTGTTTATATTCATAAGGATATTAGTCTGTACTTTTCTTTCTCTTTTTTTTGTGATATCTTTGTCTGGCTTTGGCATCAAGGTGTTGCTGGCTTAATAGAATGAACTAGGAATTGTTCCTTCTTTTACTATATTCTGGAATAGTTTGAGTAGAATTGGTGTCAACTCTTCTATGAATATTTGGTAGTTTCCAGTAAAGCCATCTGGGTTGGACCTTTTTTTTTTTTTTTGTAATAACATCTTCTACTTCTTCTTTTGTTACAGGTCTGTTCTGATTTTTCTGCCTCCATTTTTGTTACTTTATGTAGATAGTGTGTTTCTAGATATTTGTCCATTTCTTCTATGCTATTTAATTTATTGGAATACAATTTTTCATAATATTCTGTTATGATCCCCCTATCTCAATTGGTTTTGTTGTAATGTCACCCATTTTATTTCTTGTTTTGGTTATTTGTATCTTCTCTTTTTTCCCCTTTTATCATTTTGTCCAGTAGCTTGTCAATTTTATTGAGTCTTTCAAAGAAACAACTTCTAGTCTTGTTAATTCTTTCTATTGTTTTCTATTCCATGTTTTTCTGCACTGATCTTTATTATTTCTTTTTTTTTTTCTCCTGGTAACTAGGGTATTTATGCTCTTCCGTTTATATTTGTGCAAGTTGTTGGGTTGAGTTATTGATTTTGTACCTTTCTGCTTTTTGGAGGTGTGAATTTAATACTATAAATTTTCCTCTGGATATTGCTTTTACTGTGTCCCAAAGGTTTCAGGAGGTTATGTTAACATACTATGTTATTTATAACATTAACATGTTATGTTAATTATTCTCATTTGATTCTAAGGTTTTTGTTTTGTTTTTTATTTCTTCTACGACCCAATAATTTTTAGGTAATGTGTTATTTATTTTCCATGTACTTATTTTTTCCCCTTGTTCTTCCTGTTACTGATTTCTATATTTATAGTCTTATGGGGTCAGAGAAGATGCTTTGCATTATTTTGATGTTTTTGAATTTATTGAGGGCAGTTTTGCAGCCTAAAATATGTCTATTCTGGAGAATGTTCCACGTATATTGGAGAAGATTGTGTATTGTGCTGCTGGTGGGTGATGTGTTCTATATATGCCTATGAGGTTGAGTTGGTTGATTGCATTATTTAGATTTTCTGTATCTTTGTTGATTTTTCTTTCTAATTATTCCTTCTGTCCCTGAAAGTGGTGTGTTAAAATCTCCTATTATTATTGTAGAATTGTCTATTTCTCTTTTCAACTCTTTTAGAGCTTGTTTTATGCATTTTGGAGCTCTGTCATTGGGTGCATATATACTTATTCTTGTTATGTCTTCTTGTACTGACACTTTGATCATTACATAATGCCTTTGTCTCTTATAATGGATTTTGACTTAAAGTATATTTTGTCAGAAATTATTATTGCAATTCTTGCTCTCTTCTGGTTGCTGTTTGCTCTCTCTCTCTCTCTCTATATATATATATGTATTTCTATTCTTTGTTTTTAACCCATTTATATCTTTGTGTCTGAGATGTGTTTCTTGTAGGCAACAAATTGATGGATCTTTTTTTTTTTTTTTTAAAAAGATCCATTCTTCTATTCTCTGTCTCTTGACTAGTGCATTTAATCTATTTACATTCAGTGTGATTATCAATTGACATTGACAGAAGCCATTTTCTTATACACTTTTTTTTGTGTGTGTGGCATTAATAGCTTCTATGTTCTTCTTAATTAGCAGTTACATTTCTTTTAGAACCCCTGAGGAAACCAATTTTGTTGAGTCAACTGACTCAGGGCAACTCCCTATGTGTCAGAGTAAAACTGCTTCATAGGATTTTCAATAACTGATTTTGGGGAAGTAAATCAATTACACCAAGGAGTTCTGGTGGTGGAGAAGGTAAGGCATTTGGCTGCTAACTGGAAGACCAGTGGTTGAAACCCACCAGCTGCTTTGTGGGAGGAACATGAGGCAATCTACTTCTGTGAAACCCAGTAGGGATCACTATGAGTTAGAATTGACTGAACGGCAGTGAGTTTGGTTTTGTGTTTTGGATCAATCACACCAGGCTTTTTTCCCAAAGTGTCTATGGGTGGATTTGAACCACCAACCTTTTGCTTAGCAGCTGAGTGCCTTAACTATTTGTGCTACCCAAGGATTCCAAATATGAGCTGTTTTTGTTGTTCTTAATTGCTCTTAAGTCAGCCCCAGATGCTTGGTGACCTGATGCATAATAGATCAAAATGCTGCCTGGTCCTTCATCATCACCATGAATAGTTGTAGATAAAAGTAATGTGGCCTATAGGGTTTTCACTGGCTGGTTTTTGGAAGTTGATGGCCAGGTCATTCTTTCTAGTAAATCTTCAACTAAAGGCTCCACTTAAATGTTTTCAGCATGATAGCAACATTCAAACTGGCAGAATAAATAGGTGATGGCTGCACATGGAGTATTGGCCAACAACAGAACATGGATCTCTGGCATGGAAGGTGACATAAATTCTAATCCTAATCCACAGGCATTTACCTATTTATCTATACCTTTCTCCTTTTTTTCCCCACCAGGAAAAAGGAATTTCAGAAAGGAGGCCTGGTGGTGAAGTGGGTAAGTGCTCAGCTGCTAACCAAAAGGGCAGTGGTGCAAGCCCACCAACCAACCTGTGGGACAAAGACCTGGTCATCTGTTTCTGTTAAGTGTTACAGGTTAGGAAACTCTACTAGACAGTTGTATTCTGTCCTATGCTATCAATTCTGACTCAATAACAATGGGTAAAGTTTTCGAACTGCTTTATACACACATCTACTCAACTCTGGTGGAGTTCATTCTCTTTCATTTCTGTTTTCCTTATATTTTGCAGACAGAAATTGGAGCAAGTGACATCTCAGGTATTTTTCAGATATATTACTATGTTAGTCTACCAATTTTTTGTTTGTTTGCTTTCTGAGTTTGTTTCACTTTTTTTCTTTCCACAACTCTTCACAATTTTATAGGGCTCTGGCCAAAGAGTTGAGCAAATTCAAGGAAACTTTCCAATTTTATGAGTTATTTGCTTTATACACAGTTCCTCAGAGAGATTGTACAAGAGTCTTTCACTTCATCTTAGAGAAAAAAAAATCATTTGTGTTATATTGTGATGGAAATTAAACTATGGCAATATTACAATTCTGTGTAATTTATAATAGTCAGAGTGCTAAGCTTTGAAAATGGTCATGGCACATTCACAGCGGAGTTACCCAGAAATAATTCTAAATGGTTCTATTACATTTTAAGATATTTATTGAGCATCTTATAGTGCCACTTAATTTCATAGAATGTAGGAGAGTGCTTGATACATCATAGACACTTAATAGCTGTTTATTAAATGAATAAAATTGACATGTTATAACAGAATGGAAAAAATTACCTATGACATACCTAGGAGGTTAAATTTTGAGATTTCCTAAAGACAATCATATTGTCTCTCACTCACAAAACCCACTGTCATGGAGTTGATTCCAACTCATAGCAACCCATAGGGTTCCCAAAGCTATAAACCTGTATGGAAGTAGATGGCCTCATCTTCTTCCAGCTGAGCAGCTGGTGGCCTTGAATTGCTGACTTTCTGGTTAGCAACCAAATGTCTTAACTACTGCACCATCAGAACTCCTTATTACCTAGAAAGGAAATCTAAATGACAGATTCAGAAGAGTTTTGCTAAATGCCTTGTTCTTGGTAGAGGCCTTTTGGACAAGTCAACACTTACTAAACTATGTTCTCCCACTAATTCTTGGAATCATCATTATAATTATAATGATATCATGTACCCTCTAAAGATCGGATAATCTTTTGGGTACTTTATATACATTATTTCATTGATTCCTCAAGTGAGTCTTATTAGGGCATCTCCTTTTTACTAGTAAGGAAATTGAGACAGAGAAACATTAAGAAACTTACTCAATGTTATATGGAGCCAGGATTTTAATCTAGTTAAAATTATTGTTTTTCATTCTATAATTCCCCCTTTGAAAGACATTGGGAAACTTTTTGGTTTCCAGTACACCCTCTAAAAGAAACTCTGGTGGCATAGTGCCTAAAAGCATTTGACTGCTAAACAGGAGGTTGGTAGTTCAAACACACTAGCCACTCCAAGGAAGGAATATGGGGAAATCTACTTCTATAAGGATTTATCACCTCAGAAATTCAATGGGTGTTGCTATGAGTCAGAATCAATTAGATGGCAGTGAGTTTCGTTCGGTTTTTAGTATACTCTCTAGGAAATTTGTATAAAATTGTTCTTCCAGCCTTAAGTGATGTTATTTTATTCTTCTAGCCACACTTAGCACATATTTATTTAGCATGAGGTATTAGAAAAAGAACTCTGGAGGTACAGTGGTTAAAGCACTTAGCTGCTAACCAAAAGGTTGGCTGTTCAAACCCACCAGCTGCTCTTCAGAAGAATGACGTGACAATCTGCTTCTGTAAAGAATATTGCCTTGGCAACCCCATGGGGCAGTTCTACTCTACCCAACGGGATCACTGCAAGTCAGAATCAACTTGACAGCAATGGGTTTGGTTTGGTTTGGTTTGATTTACTATGAGCGAGGCACAGTCAGGGACTAGGGTTATGATTGGGAAGATGGTCTGGGTGTCTACTTTGTTGAAATGCACAGTTTAATGAGGCCGGGGGAGATGGGCAATATAATGAACAATGACAATATGACATTGTGAGAATATTGAAGAGTCCATAAGAGGGACATCTATTCCAGAAATCCTAGAAGTCTTCCTTAGGAAGTGACATCTAATTTTCAGTATATTGCTCATACGTAGATGTAGTGAAATAAGTCTCCTGCATCCCTCACTTCTGAGAAAGTGCCAAACCAAACCAAACCAAACTGAACAAAACAAAACAACAAACCCACTGTCATCCAGTCGATTCCTACTCAAAGTGACCGCCCTTTGGGATTCCAAGGCTGTAAATCTTTATGGAAGTAGATTGCCTCATCTTCCTCCCACAGAACAGCTGGTGAGTTTGAACTGCTGACCTTCTGGTCAAACGTGTTACCGACTACACCACCAGAGCTCCTTGAAAAAGTGCCAGTCACTCAATAAATACTTGTTGAATTCATGGTGTTAGACTACCTGAGAAAAACTCCAGAGGTGCCATGGCTACTACTCCTACATACTCTGATCTATATGGATTTTATATTCTTTCTAAATGTAGGTTATCATCAAGCATGAAAAAAGTCAGCTTTTCCTAAAGGATACCTTACTTTTGTTTTAACACCAGAGCACCATGGCTCAGTCTTTCTACCCTAATGACCTGAACAAGATTTGACAATTCTAGCTATAAAATCTCATAGTTGGGCTTGGGCTCAAAAAATTGAATTAATGAATAAATTTCTTGTCCTTTCTATTAAATCAAATTATAGAGATGCACTTTTTTGGCATTTGTAAATGTTACTCTTAATTAGCTCAAGGACTCTGACATAGATAAGCTCTACTCAGTATCAATACAGGATTTTTGTGTGCCATGTTAAGGGTTAATGTCAGTATTTTGGCAATGGTGCTCACAAGGATTTAAAACAGAGGGCTGTAGAGTTAAGCAAAACAATGATACAGACATAGTGGTTTTGGGTGTTTTCAACTAAAATCGATTAGTCTTTAAAGACTGGATTTGTTGCTAACTGTGTGGAAATTCATTTTTTAAAATTGTAACAACACCCATGGTATTTTAAATAATTTTGCTTCATTCTCAAACTCACCTTGCCAAGGCAAAAGCGTCATCAATAAAACTTGCACGATCAGCGGAAGAAAAGCTCTGGGAAGAAGAAGAAAAACAAGTAAGAAACATATCTTAAATCAAGAAAAACATGCAGAAAATATTAATGCCATTAAGATGTTGGTAGAATAAAAATATAACAATTCATAGCCGTTGCTATCTCTTACCTTGTGGTCAGAAGAGAGATTTGTAGCTATCCAGTTCCAAGTTTCTAATTCATAATTTACACGATAAAACCCAATATGATCTGGGTTTATTTTTAGAAAAGCATTTCCACTAGGATTAGAAGACTTCAAAGTGATTCCTGTGGTAGTAAATAAACACTAATGAGAAACATGCTCACATATACTGTAAACACAGAGAAAGTAGACCCAGAGGGCAAAAAGACAAAAAATAAAAGAAATATTAGCTCAAAGAGTCAAATTTGATTTCAATTCAAAACCCCAAAACCTAATTCTTATTTAGTTGCCTAACTTCAAAATGTCACTGGAGTGCATGAGCTGAAAAAGAAATAACTAATATAAATAAGTATCTTGTAATTTGTGACTTAAACTTCTTACTGGCAGAAGCCTGCAAGTGGGTGAAACAAATCTGCACTTGTCAATCTTTCAATAAAAGAGAACAATGCCTAAAGACAAAGTCATGCCTTTTGGAGGTTGACTATGTGCTCCTGATTGTAATGGATTAACTGCACAAAGACTTCACTGGGGAAGCCTGGGGAGGGGATACAAATGTAAACATTTAAAAAGATACTTTGTTTATTAAAATCAACATTCAGGTTGATACAAATGGCTATTGCTAAGCAAAATAAGGATTTGAGCACCAGTAATGCTTTTAAAGTGTCAAGAAGGCCTGCAACAGAACTAAAATCCAAAAACAACATTCTAGATTTCGTAATCCATTTCATACTTGCTCTTCCAATTCTGTTTATCTTGTTAAAGTCTTTTACTTCTTTATTTCCATTGATTACATTAATGTGCTTTCATCAATGGACTTACCAAATTAACTTTTATGCTAAAGTAGCATCCAGTATTTGCACAGGGGTCTGGTATGTAGGTTTTAAAAGCCCAACACTGAAGGATCAGAGACTCATATTTTAGGTAAAAGACACTTAAGTTAATTACCTTGTTTAAAATAAAAGCTCATAGTGCCTAAGGCATTTGACTACTAACCAGAAGGCTAGAAGTTCAAACCCACCAGCCACTCCTCAGAAGGAAGTCTGGGGAATCTACTTCCATAGATATATTGCCTCAGAGACCCAAGGAAGGGTTGCTATGAGTACTAATGAACTCGACTGCAGTGAGGTTTTTTTTTTTTTTTTTAATGATCTGAGTGGCTAGTATTTATTATTGTTATTTTATTACTACTATACTTTGCAATTCACATACTGTTTTGTTAGCATGGACAGTGTATAATTTAAATAATGGTGTGGGAATATTAGTATATTTGAGTAATTTCTATTAGTTCAATGTAGTAAAATGTAGAGCATGTATTAGAAAATAGGAGGAGGAGCAGATAATACAGGTCAGGGGTTCAGTGTGAAGACCCACGGCATGTTAAAGAACCCATCTTCTAAAAGGTGGGAAGATAGAAAGATGTTTAAGCAGACAAATAATATGTTCAAGTCTGTTTTCTTGAAAGATAATTTTGGTGTGGCATTGGCTGTAGGAAGATAGTGGTGGTTCAGTGGTAGAATTCTTGTCTTCCAAGTGGGGAAGAGAGGGTTTGACTCCTGGCCAGTGCATCGCATGCATAGCTACCACCCGTCCTTCAGTGGAGGCTTGTGTGCTGCTATAACGCTTAACAGGCTTCAGCACACCTTCCAGAATAAGGTAAAATAGGAAGAAAAGCCAGGTAATCTGCTTCTGAAAATCAGCCAATAAAATCCTATGGCTCAAAATGGTTTGATCCGCAACCTACTGCAGGACGGGGCGATGGTTCCTTTTTTGGATAGGATTGCCATGAATGAGGGGCAGCTCAAGGGTAGCTAACAACAACAATGGGATATAGATTGGAAGGAGATACTAGGGCAAAGAGATTAATTCAGAGTTCACTGTAATAATCTAGGCAAAAGAGATAATAGATTACACTAATGTAGAAATGATGAACTAGAGAGGAGGTGATGTATTCAGGAGACAACACAATGTGTTGTCTCACTTGATGTGGAAATTTAGAAGAGGGTAAGATAACTTACAAGATTGGATGAATAATGGCATTGCCAGTAGATAATAGAGGAAGATGATTAAGTTTGGGAGGAAAGATGATTAAAATTTTGGAAGTGTTTGTAAGGTCTGGAAGATATCCAGGGCACAGTAGTTTTTCATAATATATGGATAAGCTCTTCAACAAGACAATAAATTTCTTTAGAAACTTTCAGAGTAGGTACTTGACAAATTATAAATCCTTACCTCACTCATGCAGTATTTATCTTTCTTTGTCATTCTCCCATGGATAAATTGTTGAAAGGAAGCTAATCTTTTGGCAGCCATACACTTTGAATATTTGTATCAGGAGGAGTCACTCTAGCTAAGCATGGACACATATGTTACAGAAGAAAGAGCACGAACTTTTGAGTCCAATAGACATAGAATAAAATCCTCACTCCATGACTTACCAGCTGTGTGACCTTGGCCAAATCACTTGACCTCTCTGTGTTCCAATTCAGGATGAGAGAAATAGAGGTAAAAATCCCACACAAGGTTATTGTGAAGATTAAATAAGATAATATAGGTAAAGTGTTGGTCACATAGTTATGTGTCCGACAGATGGTAGCTATCCACATTATTATGAAAGGAGATATGCTGCCATTTCTATAAATAGCAACCCAAATATAAATAACGTTGAGAAGTTCCTGGCAATCACTCTAAATACTGCAGTATTTTAGTGTGCTTTACATGTACCTGGTTAAGCCTGTCTAGAGTTACTGTGATTTTTCTCACTTTATAGATGAAGAAGTTGAGATCCAGGAAGTAGTTAAGCACTTTCCAAGTTCATGTTACTTTCAGAATACTTGTCAACAGCAAAATACCACTGAGTTGTTTAGTTACATAATAAAGTAAGGAGGTCTGAAATACTGATGCCTATTCCAGGTGGTGTATAGAAGAAAGGGTGTGTTCCCTTCTGTATTTACTAATACATTTTTTTCTGATTGTAATAGTACTATATATCTTTGGGGAACATTTGAAAAATACAGAAAAGTATAAAGAAGAATATAAAATAACCTACCACAGTTGACATTATGTTGCTTATCTTCTATATGTGACTGTGTGTGCGTGTTTTGTGTATACACACACACAAATAAATACACAACACAGATCAACACAGGTAATGGGATCCTACTCTTCGTGATTAGTAACGTTTTTTCATTTGAAATAATATTGTAAGCACTTTAAAATCCCATTATACATATGTATGAAATTGTAAGTTTAATTATCACATAATATTCTATTGCTCAATTTATAAATTCTAAGTATAAGTGTGTTAAGGGAACTATTTCTGTGTGAGGCTTTTCCTAGGAAATACTTATTTTTAATTCTAATGTTTGTCTAGATGATAAAATTTCACCTAAAATGAAATAAATTTATTTAATTAAATAAATTTCAACCCAGATAGATTACAGAGCAATTTAACATTTTTAAAATATTACTATATTATATAAATAATTATAGCAAATTTAAGCCAAATAGACAGTTTGTGATAGGCTTAGATTCCTAGAGAAAGGAATATTTTTCTTTGGTAACAAAGAAAGATAGAATAGTATTTTTGGACTAATAACACAAATTATATGCAGGGAGCTAAAAGTTTTGTGTATGGTGTCAGAATTTGGGTCAAGGAAGAAAGTTTCAATCTCTTAAGCTAAGACTAACATAGTCAGATATAAAATGGATTGTTGATTCATTTCGGGAATTGTTTTCAACAAATCACCCACACACAAAAAATATTAGTGACTGTGTCTCTTAAATCTCAGCAAATGGTCTAGATAATCCCCTTAAAAGAAGATGTAGTTTTAATATGTAATATGCCATGTAATAGGGAGCTCTGGTAGCATAGTGCCTAAGGCACTTGAAGGCTTGTGGTTCAAACCCACCAGCCACTCCTCAGAAGGAAGATGGGGCAATCTACTTCTGTAGTGATACTGCCTCGAAACCCAAGGAGGGGTCGCTATGAGTTGGGTCTGACTCCACGACACATAACAACAACAACAATGCCATGTAATGAACACAAATATAGAAAAATGCAACCTGCCTATCATGTGGAAGGATTATCATTAGTGATGATTTTGGTGGTTGGAAGAAAATAATTTCTAAGGAGAGTTACATAGAGAAGATCTGTCAGTGTGTTTCCACCCTGTCTAGAGAAGGTTAAGTACCCAGCTGAGCCAACACACGTGTTCCAAGCCTTTTGACAGGACTGGTCCTACAAAAAAAAAAGTCTATGTGTCAGACACCTATTAGTGTAGGTTGTTCACTACACTTCCTCCTTTTCCTCCTGGGTATACGGCCAAACTATATTTATTACATATTCATCATAATTGCAACTCCTTTGCAGTTAGATGACAGCATGGGATTGAGAACTGGCCATACAATGAGGGCAGAAGTAATATATACAGTCTTAAACCTGGCATATATTATTGTTAGATGCTATTGAATTGGTCCTTAAATCATGGTGACCCTATGCACACACACACAAAAAAAAAAAAAACACTATCTAGTCCTGCACCATCCTTATGATCAACTACAGACTGGATCCTGATTATCATGATCCATAAGTCTTTCATTGGTTAATTTTTGGAAGTAGATAATCTAGACTTTCTTCCTAGTCCATCTTATCCTGACAATTCTGCTGAAACATGCTCAGCACCATAGCAATACTCAAGCTACCACATGCAGACAGAAGGTGGCTATGCATGAGGTGCGTTGGCCAAGAATTGAACTGAGCTGTTAGGTGTAGGAGGGGAGAATTGTATCACTGAACTACCAACAAACAGGCCTGGCACATAAAATCCTCCATTATCTTCCATTGTCTACCAGCCAGATGCAAAAGATCCAGCAGCAGACTCCAAGATCCAAGGGGTGGTGGAACCAGAAGAAAGAAGAAGACAGGCCTTAGTCATCAGTTGAAAGAAAGCCTCCTCAAAGAGCTGCCTGGTCAGTAATAGCCCAGTTGGACTGTTGCATGAATGGGCAACTTTATTGCGTCCTGCCACTATTGATAGTCTCTAAAAGCATCAGTTAGACTCCTATTGCTAATGTAATATATAAGGTGGCCACAGCTTGATAATAGCTCTAAAATAATTGAACTACTTTAATTTTCCCTTTATCCTTACTAAATAAATTTTCTTCTTGGGAAAGGGTACTTTAGTTAGCTGACATGAATATTCCAGCCAGTATAAATTACCTGTGTAAACTAACAAATTAGCATTTTTGAATAACATGTTTTGTTTATGTGAAAAAATAGCCCAAAACTTTGATGCCCAGGCAAACTGATGAAACTGAGCTTCTGAACTGAATGAAACTGAAGATGTCACTAGATTCGTAATAATCTAATCAAAGTTCAGACATTCCATGAGGCTCAGTTTATTAAGGAAGTCTTTGTCACTAAATACAAAAAAAGTATTTTGATATGAAATATTTAAATACAACTATTACAAAATTTTTAGTAACTTCCTATTTATATAAGAGCTAGAATTTGGTTATATAAATCATCCAGTATACATCCTCAAATCTGGAAGTAAGAGTTATGAAAACAATTATCACAAAGTCTATACCATCTCCTAGGTCCTAAATCTACTCTGAGACCCTATAGACTTACAAATGTGTATTTTAAAATATGTTTTTTAGCAAGATCTGATATCATGTGATAACTTTTAATTCCTTCTAAGCATTAGTACTGTGGAGGCTTGCATGTGGCTATGAGGCTGTAGGCTATGCCACTGGTGTTTTGAATGCCAGCAGGGTCACCCATGGTGGACAGATTTCAGCAGAGCTTCCCAACCAGGACAGACTCAGAAGGAAGGGCCATCCACTTCTCAAAGAATTGGCCAGTAAAAACCTCATGAATAGCAATGAAACTGTCTGATGTATTACTGTAAAACTTTAATGATAGCCTTGAAACATGGTCAGATATAGTGCCAGAAGATGAGCCCCTCAGGTTGGAAGGCACTCAAAATACAACTAGGGAAGAGTTGCCTACTCAGAGTAGAGCCAATCTTAATGATATGGATGGAGTAAAGCTTTCGGGACCTCCATTTGCTGATGTGGAACAATTAAAAATGAGAAAAAAACAGCTGCAAACATCCATTAATAGTTGGAAAATGGAATGTCTGAAGTATAAATCTAAGAGAATTGGAAGCTGTCAAAAATGAAATGGAACACATAAAAATTGATATCCTAGGCCTTAGTGAGCTACAATGGACTGGGTTTGGGCATTTTTAAATCAGACAACCATATGCTGGGAATTACAAATTGAAGAGGAATGGCGTGGCATTCATTCTCGCAAAGAATGTTTCAAAATCTATCCTAAAGCACAGGGTTGTCAGCAATAGGATAATATCCATTTACCTACAAGGAAGACCAGTTAATATACTATTATTCAAATTTACACACCAACCACCAAAACCAAAGACAAGGAAATTGAAGATTTTTACCAACATCTGCAGTCTGAAATTGACCAAACATGAAATCAAGATGTGTTGATTATCACTGGTGATTGGAATGCAAAAGTTGAAAACAAAGAAGAATTGCCAGTAGTTGGAAAATATGGCCTTGGTGATAGAATTGACCCTGGAGATCACGTGATAGAATTTTGCAAGACCAACAACTTATTCATTGCAAATACCTTTTTTCAACAACATAAACAGCTGCTATACATGTAAACTTAGCCAGATGAAGTACACAGGAATCAGATTGACTACATCTATGGCAAGAGGCGATGGAGAAGCTCATTATCTTCTACCAAAACAAGGTCAAGAGCTGATTATGGAACAGACTATCCTTTGCAAGTTCAAGATGAAGCTGAAGACAATTAAACCAAGTCCAGGAGAGCCAGAATATGACCTTGATTATATCCCTCCTGAATTTAGAGACCACCTAAAGAATAGATTTGATTCACTGAACACCAATAGCCAAAAATAGAGGAATTGTGGGATGATATCAAGAACATCATCCATGAAGAAAGCAAAAGGTAATTAAAAATATAGGAAAGGAAGAAAAGACCAAAAGGGATGTCAGAAGAGACTCTAAAACTTGCCCTTGAACAGAGAGTAGCTAAAGCAAATGGATGAAACAGCAAGATAAAGAGCTGAACAGAAGATTTCAAAGAGCAGATTGAGAAGACAAAGTCAATTATTATAATGAAATGTGCAAATACGTGGAGTTAGAAAACCAAAAGGGAAGAACATGTTCCACATTTCTCAAGCTGAAAGAACTGAAGAAAAAATTCAAACCTCAAGTTACAATATTGAAAGATTCTATGGGAAAAGTATTGAATGATGCAGGAAACATCAGAAGAAGATGGATGGAATACACAGAGTCACTATACCAAAAAGAATAGGTCGATGCTCATCCATTGCAGGAGGTGGTATATGATCAAGAACCAGTGGTACTGAAGGAAAAAGTTGAAGCTGCATTGAAGGAACTGGTGAAGAACAGTCTCCAGGAATTGATGAAATACCCATTGAGATGTTTCAACAAACAGATGCTGCACTGGAGGCACTCACTTGGTTAAGTCAAGAAATTTGGAAGACAGCTACCTGGCCAAGACTGGAAGAGATCCATATTTGTACCCATTCCAAAGAAAAGTGATCCCACAGAATGTGGAAATTATTGAACAGTATATCACATTCAAGTAAAATCTTACAGAAGATAATTCAAAAATGATTGCAGCAGTATATTGACAGAGAACTTCCAGAAATGCAAGCTGGATTCAGAGGAGGACGTGGAATGAGAGATATCACTGTTGATGTCAGATGGATCTTGGCTGAAAGCAAAAAATACCAGAAAGATATTTACTTGTGTTTTATTGACTATGCAAAAGCATTCGATCGTGTAGCTCATAACAAATTATGGACAACATTGAGAAGAATGGGAATTCTGGAACACTTAATTGTGCTCATGAAGAACCTGTACATAGACCAGGAGGATGTCATTCTAACAGAACAAGGGGATACTCCATGGTTTAAAATCATGATGGGAGTGTGTCAGGGTTGTATCCTTCCCCCATACTTATTCAATCTGTATGCTGAGAAAATAATCTGAGAAGCTGGACTATATGAAGAAGAGCATAGCATCAGGATTGAAGGAAGACTCATTAACAAACTGCGATATGCAGACAACACATCTTTGCTTGCTGCAAGCAAAGATGACTTGAAGCACTTACTGATGAAGATTAAAGACTACAGTCTGAAATATGGATTACATGTCAACATAAAGAAAACAAAAATCCTCACAAATGGATCAATAAGCAGCATAATGATAAATGAGAAAAGATTGAAGTTGTCAAAGATTTCATATAACTTCGTTCCACAATCACCACCAATGGAAACAGCAGTGGAGACATCAGATGCCGTATAGTATGGGGCAAATCTTCTGCAAAAGACCTCTTTATGGTGCTGAAGAGCAAAGATGTCTCTTTGAACACTAAAATGGGCCTGACACAAATCATGGTATTTTCAATCACCTCATATGCATGTGTAAGGTGGACAATGAATAAAGAAGACATAAGAAGAGTTGATGCTTTTGAGTTGTGGTGTTAGCAAAGAATACTGAAAGTACCATGGGCTGCCAAAAGAACAAACATTTCTGTCCTGGAAAAAGTGCAGCTGGAATGCTCCTTGGAAGTGCGAATGGCCAGATTTCTTCAGACATACTTTGGTCATGTTGTCAGAAGGGACCATTCCCTGGAGAAGGATATTATGCTTAGTAAAGTGGAAGGTCAATGAAAAAGAGGAAGTCCTTCAATGAAATGGATTGACACAGTGGCTGCAATGATGGGCTCCATGATAGCAAGGATTGTGAAGTTGGCACAGGACCAGGCAGTGTTTCGTTCTGTTGTACATAGGGTTGCTATGAGTCAGAGCTGACTTGATGATACCTAGTAACAACAAGTGTTAGAAGAGAGGAGATTAAAAGGAGAAAAATGATGTACTACTAAATATGGGTGCACTAAACATAGCCAAATTGTAGTCAATATTAAAGATACAGGAATGCTAAAATATACACAATCTCTTAGAGTACAGAAGTCTGGGGTAAACAATTCTTTTTAAGCAAGAAGTTATTAAACACTTTAGTTGTGAATAGCACCTTCTTGGGACCAAGTAGTATAATGCATAGTTTGTGATTTCAAGAGTATCTGAAGTTTAAATAACAAGGATGCTGTTTAAAGTATGAGGTAATAATTCAAGGAATATAAGGATTGATGAAACCGACAACATAAAATATACCACAGAAGTGAGCAGAGAGATTATTCAAGGTAATTTAGAATAGTCAGAGAAAAGTTTTCTGATAAAGGTCCTCTTCTTTTGTTAGAAATTCAATGTTAATTTTTGTAGTTTATAAAACACCATGTACAACACAAAGCAATGTACATAAAAGACCTTAGGGGAAAGTCCCACTACTGCCTGGAAATTTTCTAACTGATGAATCATCAAAGAATGCAAGAGAAGGGAGGGCGGGCTGGTAACCTGAGCCGGTTGTCCATTCAGTACACTCAGGACATGTTTGTCATCTGTGCTCTGAACTGAGAGCTGAAGATGTCCTTAAACAGGAAACAGGAACTTATTGCATAGCCTAAAAATGAAGTAGGTACTTTGCAGTAGGAAGAGATGTCCAGTTTGCTTCTGGCTAAGTGGCCAGCTATGATTCTGAAGTTTCAGATTAAAGTAGATTTGCCACTAAAGTTCTATATACATCAGCACCTTTCATTCACTAGTTAATTAATTAATTAATTCAATCATTCAGTAAAAATCATGTACCTGACAGTAATGCCTGCTGGAGATACAGAACAACAACACTAATATGAGCCCTCTAATTCTTAGCCTTGATGCCCTTTCTTTGATAACGCTCCTTTAATGATACCCTTAAGTCTGGGCTGGTGTTTCTCCAGTGAATGCTTTTGACAATCTGCATTACAAGGATAAAGGTGGTAGTTTTGGGTTTTTTTGGGGGGTGAGGAGAGGGGGTTTCTTTGGGGATTTTTACTGCACTATCTCCATGCATACCTCAATGCCTGGCACATAAGTTAGTTCTCAGTATACTTACTTGAAATGATTATTTACAGTAATCAGTGAATTAAGAATTAAATTCATTCAAGATACTATGCTTAACAGGCTCACAATATATGTCAGAACATTGTGCATTGTTAACAATTGACTTTTCTTTCTTTCTTTTTTAATGAAACACTTGAGTAAAGTTTAGTTATCTGGAAAATTCACTGGTGTGGAAGCCTCATTCCATGAAGATGCTGGGTAAATTGTGTTCAGGTAGATGAATTATTTATGCTTTAAATTTATAAACGGCAAATCAAACAGCTGCCAAGAGGAACATTCCTCCAATCTTCAATTACCCATGGTGACCAATGGCAAAAAGATGTAAGAATAATTAAATCAAATCTGCTGAAAACCTCCTGATGGTAGCCTAGCTTTCTTAGTATGCCTTTTTATCAGCACTATTACACATTTTTAAAGTGTCATTTTTTCTGTCTTTAAAATTTTCCATTCATACAAGTACTTATAAGTAAGAAAATGGCCAGAAGAAGACAGACCATACAAAATAGAGCTTGGTATTCAAATACAAAATAAATGTATCTAAACTACTAAAAAAATATGGCTTTGATCTGGAAGTTCTGGAAGAATTCAGGAGAACTGTTGTCCACAAGGTTAACACAATGTTAACCAACATAAAATTTTGTTGCAAAAGCAATCACTGTTAAGAAGAAGGGATCTAGAAAAGAATCTCACACCACAACGCAGAAGTTGGCAGTGCTTATAGTGAAAGTAAAAATCACAAGAGTACATAATAGAAGTACAACAACAAAACAGAAAAACTACTGGATCCACACAAAAATTTTGACACAAATGTTTATAACAGCTTTATTCACAATAGTCATGAGGTGGAAACAAGACAAATATCCATCCACTTATGAATGGATAAACAAAATGTGGCATCCACATAATGGAATATTATTCAACAACAAAAAGATATGAAGTGATGATGCATAATACAATATGCATGAACCTTTTGCTAAGTAGAAGGCATCATTCATAAAAGATCACATATTATATGATGTTATTTATATGAAATGCCCAGAGTAGGCAAATCTATATTGCTCATATGCAAGTTAAAGTTGAAGCTGAAGAAAAATAAAATAACTCAATAAGAACCAGAATACAACCTTGATTATATCACACATGCATTTTGAGGCCATCAGAAAAATAGATTTGATGTATTGAATGTCAATGACTGAAAACCACATGAGTTATGGCAAGATATCAAGGACATCACACATGAAGAAAGCAAAAGGTCATTAAAAAGATAGGAAAGAAAGAAAACACCAAAACAGATGTCAGAAGAGACTCTGAAACTTGTTCTCGAACAAAGAATGGCTAAAGAGAATGGAGAATGGAAGTAATGACATAAAAGAGCTTAACAGAAGAATTGAAAGGGTGGTTCAAGAAGACAAAGTAAATTATTATAATGAAATGTGCAAAGACCTAGACTTAGCAATTCAAAAGGGAAGATTATACTGACATTTCTCAAGCTGAAAGAATTAAGGAAAAAATTTTAGCCTCAAGTTGTAATGTTGAAGGATTCTATGGGCAAAATATTGAATGATGCATCAAAAGAAGATAGAAAGAATATACAGAATCACTGAACCAAAAAAAGTGTTTGACATTCAACCATTTCAGGCAGTAGCATATAATCAAGAACCAATGGTACTGAAGGAAGAAGTCCAGGCTACACTGAAGGCATTGGCAAAAAACAGTGCTCCAGGAATTGATTGAATACCGATTGAGATGTTTCGATAAACAGGTGCAACACTGGAAGTGTTCATGCATCTATGCCAAGAAATTTGGAAGACAACTACCTGCCCAACTGGGTGGAAGAGATCCATATTTTTGCCCATTCCAGAGAATGGTGACCCAACATTATGCAGAAATTATCTCACAATATTATTAACATCACATGCCATTAAAATTCCACTGAAGATAATTCCAAAACGGTTGCAGCAGTACATACTCAGTGAACTGCCACAAATTCAAGCCAGATTCAGAAGGGGATATGGAGTGAGGGCTATCATTTCTGATTTCCGATGGATCTTGGTTGAAAGCAGAGAATAACAGAAAGGTGTTTATTTGTGTTTTATCGATATGATTATGCAAAGGAATTCAACTGTGTGGATCATAACAAATTATGGATAACATTGCAAAGGACGGGAATTCCAGAACACTTAATTATGCTCATGAGGAACCTGTACATAGACAAACAGACAGCTGTTCGCCAGAACAAAGTGATACTGCGTGGTTTAAAATAAGGAAAGATGTGTGTCAGGGTTCTATACTTGCACTATTTT
This sequence comes from Orycteropus afer afer, assembly GCF_000298275.1. Classification (NCBI taxonomy): domain Eukaryota; kingdom Metazoa; phylum Chordata; class Mammalia; order Tubulidentata; family Orycteropodidae; genus Orycteropus; species Orycteropus afer. Next base: position 6,687,232 of record NW_006921658.1, read on the forward strand.
TATTCAATCTGTATGCTGAGTAAATAATCTGAGAAGCTGGACTACATGAAGAAAAATACAGCATCAGGATTGGAGGAAGATGCATTAACAACCTGCATTACACAGATGACCTGACCTTGCTTGCTGAAACCCAAGAGGACTTGAAGCACATACTGATGAAGATCAGCAACTACAGCCTACAGTGTGGATTATATCTCAACAACATGAAAACAAAAATCTCCCAACAGAACCAGTAAGCAACATCATGATAAATGGAGAAAAGACTGAAGCTGTCAAGGATTTAATTTTACTTTGATCTATAATCAATCTTCGTGGAAGCAGCAGTCAAGAAATCAAATGACATATTACATTGGGCAACTGTGTTGTAAAAGATCTCTTTAAATTGTTAAAGAAGAAAGATGCCTTTGACGTCCTAGGCATGCATCACCCAAACCCTGGTATTTTCTCTCGCCTCACATGCATGTGAAAGCTGAACAGTGAATAAGGACAGCAGTAGAAGAATTGATGCATTTGAATATTGAATATACCATGACTGCCTGAAGAACGGACAAATCTGTCTTGGAGGAAGTACAGCTCAAATGTACCTTAGAATGATGGTGGCTTCTAAGCAAGGATGACTTCCTCCCTGACACTTGATTATGTTATCAGGAGGGACCATTTCCTGGAGAAGGATATCATGCTTGGTAAGGTTGAGGGAGGGTTAGTGAAAAAAGAGGAGGACTCTCAACAAGATGGATAGACACAATAACTGTAACAATGGGCTCACGCATAGCAACAATTGTGAGGATGGTGCAGGACCATGCAGTGTTTCATCCTGTTGTACACAGGGTCGCTGAGTCAGGATCGACTGCACAGCACCTAACAACCACAACATATGGACAGAAAGTAGTGTAGTGGTTGTTTACTGCTACAGGCAAAAGAATAGGAGAGTAGAGGGATGATAGCTAAAGGGTAGGGGGCTCTTTATGAGGTGATGAAAATATTCTAAAATTGATTGTGGTGATGGTTGCACATATCTAAGAACATACGCAAAACTACTGAATTGCGTACTTTAAACGGGTGAATTGTATGTGAATTATATGTCAATAAAGTTTTTTTGTTACAAAACCCACCTACTAGAAACAGGGTAAAAAGTTACAAGGTGAAATCATACCTAGTTAATATTTTAGCACATGTTTCAGGAGCAAATGTTGTTGTTGTTGTTATGTGCCATTGAGTCAGACCCGACTCATAGAGACCCCTCTTTGGGTTTCCAAGGCAGTATCACTGCGGAAGTAGATTGCCCCATCTTCCTTCTGAGGAGTGGCTGGTGGGTTTGAACCACTAGCCTTCTGGTTAGGCACTATGCTCAGGAGCAAATAGACATATGTAAATAAAGGATAAGTGATCTACTTTTATTCTCAAGAAATCATTAGTGAAAGTCCGTACCAAATGCTATTTTGAAATCAAATCATAATGGGATGGGGAAGGAAGAGATTAGTTAGTCATAGATAAGATAAAGTTTTGATACAAGCTACAATGTTAAAAGTAAAAAGAAAAGTAAGAGTCTTCTGGAATTTATGCTAAATTTTGCCCTTTTTAAATTAGTTTTTCAGCCATATGGAGAAGGGAACATGTGAAAAGGTCTCCTTGTTTTCATATAATTTTTTCAAATGAACAGAAGTCAAATCAATGAGGATTGAAAACAAAAATACGTTTCAAGACAATTTAAGTGAGCAGAAGAACAGTCACCACTGAATTTTAACACAGGCAACTATAAAATAATTCATTAAGGGATTATTTCAAATAGATGATATATTAACAATACCTTGAGTTACTGATGAAAAAAATTAGAAAACATAATTTAAATTTTAGTAATTTAAATCCTTCTTGTCATGCCGATTTGGCATGATGATTGATCTAATTTAATGCCAACATTTGAAAAACAAATTCAGTGGTTTACTTATATAAAGCAAGAAGAAAAGAAATGAAGGAAGAGAGGGAGGGAGAGAGTGAGAGAAAAGAAAGAAAAAAAGGAAGAAAGGAAAAAGAAAGAAATGAAGGGAGGGTGGAAGGGAGAGAGGAAAGGAGGGAAGGAATGAACAAGAGTTGGACATTATTCTTCTAACGGTTGAATATGTGGTTCTTTTCTTTCGGATATACTGTAGTACTAATTATTCGATCAGTCATGGTAAACCATTAAAAAGAACATCTCAGGGTAGAAAAGGTACTCATTACTGTAGATAAAGTTTTGAAATCATCAATAAATTATTTGAGGTCTATTTTAGCTAATATTTACATAGTAAGTTCCAGCTTGATTTTTGCTTCTTTACATTTATAGTAGTCTAAAGTAATATATTAATTCAAAAAAGAAATAAATGAATTTGTGATATTTACCTTCTTTTTCTAACCTATTGTAGAGTGTAATTTCTGATTGATTGTCTTCAGTCCATTTAACTGGGATATTCCATGTGTAACTAAAATTTTTAAAAAAACAACAGAAAATAATTTTTATTCTGAAAACTAAAAAAAGAAAAGAAACTAAAACCAAAAAGCCATCAGCAAGCATATTTTCCTTGTAGATGATCATCCAGTGTATAGTATACAATGAACACAGTTAATGCAACACTCTTTCGTAATGAGGATAAGCCATATGTTGTTGTTATGTGCCGTCAAGTTTGTACCAAAAGGTTAGCTGTGGATCAAAAAGATTATTTCTATTAAATACATTGAGGTTTTGGAATAAAAGATATTGCAAAAATAGAGCACATTGTATGATAATATTGAGCCTTCACACACATACTTGCACATACTCTAAAATCCTACATTCTCCTTCAAGGACACAAGCAATTTTAGAATTCAGAAATAGTAAAAGGCTCATGGAAATAACATATTTTAGAAATCATATTAAAATTATGCTTCTATTAACATTCCCCAAAGCTTCTTATGGTCTTCTCTAAATAAATATCTCTTATTTAGAATCATGTGAACCAGGATGCTGCAAAGGAAAAATAATCAAGTCAGCATGTTTCAGGAGTTTAACAACTTTGTTGTTGTTAGGTGGCCATGGAGTCACTTCTGACTCATAGCAACCCCATGTATAACAGAAGGAAACACTGAATGGTCTTGCACCACCTTTACAATCTTTGCTATGCTTGAGCCCTTCGGGGCAGCCACTATGTCAGTCCATCTTTTTGAGGGTCTTCCCTTTGTTCACTGATCCTCTATTTTACCAAGCATATCTTCTCCAGGGACTGGTCTTTTCTGACAACATGAAAAGTACGTGAGACAAAGTCTGGCCATTCTTGCTTCTAAGGAGCATTTCCAATGTACTTCTTCCAAGAAAGATTTGTTCATTCTTCTGGTAGCCCATGCTATTTTCAGTAATCTTCGCCACCGTCACAACTCAAATCTATCAATCCTTCTCCAGTTTTCCATATTCATTGTCCAGCTTTCACATGCATATGAAGCTATTGAAAATATAATACCATGGATTGGGCCAGGCACTCTTTAGTCTTCAAAGTGACACCTTTGCTCTTTCTTCAAAGAGGTCTTTTGCAGCATATTTGCCCAGTGTAAATATGTTTGATTTCTTGATTGCTATATCCATGGATGTTGGTTGTGAATCTAAGTGAAATGAAATCCTTCACAACTTCAGTCTTTTCTCCATTTATCAAGATGTTGCTTCTTGGTCCATTTGTGAGGATTTTTGATTTCTTTGTGTTGAGGTGTAATCCATAGTGAAAGCTGTATATTGTTCTCTTTCCAAAAAACCAAACTCACTGATGTCCAGTGGGATCCGACTCATAGTGAACTACTTAGTATTTCCTTCCAGGGTGGGCAGGGGAGAAGACAATTTTTCTTTTTAATTTTGTATTTTTTATAACATAAACTGAGCATTTTAGTCTTGAATCCTTATAAAAAGAGCTCTTAGATGTCTTTTTGATCCTTTGTTCTCATATCATCTGTATTTGGTCAGGAAATCTAGAGGGAAGATGAATTGATGTACTATTGGTTGGTTTAGGTTTCACTCAATGTTGGTCTTGTTTTTCTTTGTCTGTGATCATTCAAGTCTCTAATAGAGAATGGGGGTTGACATTTCTACTTTGCAAGATGCATAAAAAAGTTATGTAATCAGAGAGAATATTTTTCTTTGCTATCTATATGGAAGTATTAATCCTTTGTTTTATAACCATGGAAATGTTTTATAGGATTGAGTTTTAGTAGCTCTCTAAGAGATTTTATTGTGGTAGAATGTTTTTGGCTGTAAGTTTCAGTCATTACATAAATTGTCTCTTGGGTCCTGTAACAGGCACGGTCAGTGCTCCACCTTTATCCCCTCAGTCCGTTGGCCATTTTCACGTTTTAGATCCAGTCAGCAACTGCATTTCTCCTTCAGAGGACTGTCCTCAGGCTACCTAAGCAAGGAGAGTCTGAAGAGCCTGGATGCAGCCCTTAGCCAATGACAATGGAGCTGGAGCGTTCATTGTCTCTAGAGCATCCCTGCAGAATGTCCTTCCTATCTCTGTTGCACCTCCCCACTCCTCTCCCATCCTTCCTAGAAACACTTCCTTGTAAATCACTTTCACTTAAATGATCATCTCAAGGTCCACTTTCAGAGAAGTCAGTCTTAAAGAGTTCCCTTGCCTTTTCTCAAAAAATACACAAAGATGTATTTTTTAAAAGTCGCATACTTTTAAGTATCCAAGAGATACATCACTTGGAGCAATTGGCCATGAGGCACCAAGGGGAAGAATTCACATGGAGAGAAAGCTGGACAGACAGGAGTGCATAACTCAGAAGGGCACAGGGATGGGAGGGGGGTCACAGGGAAGCAAGAGGAGGAGAGTGGGTTAGGGAAAAATAAATAAAGGTCACATCCTACCTAAATATTTCACGCTTTCTTATTTTACTGCTCTGTTGATTTGGTACTGCTGAGTAGACTAACATTTCATTCCTCTCCACCTTTTCCCAGTGCCAACCTGACGGAAATAACACAGCATGCAGTGTGTACAGCCAGGATTGTACATTTTGGCTATGTGCTCTACAAAATGTTTTCTGGGACTACACTGTGCCTAAGGTGGGGAATAAGATGTACTACTAAGGTCATGTTCAAAAATACTTCTCAGAGGTCTTCAAGACTATCGTAAAACAAAAATGATACACAGTTAGAGGCATATAATTTTATAGTTTTAGGATCACTTACAGAATGTAATTTTAATCTGAGTAAAAATAACAAATGTGGCAATTCAAAATGTCAAGAAATTAAATTTACATAAATTAAATGACAATCTTTATTTTGTCTAAAATTCAGAAGAATCAAGTCTCATTTTTTAAAGGTGTCATTCACTATCTAACAACTCTCTGAGGAAACTGACTCTGGTTGCCCCAAGAGGACACACTTGCTCCCATTCTTCTGCATGTTCATGCTGAGTGAACCATCAAAGGCATATAAGCTTACCCTATACAGAAATATCCCTGATGGAGACATGAAATAGGCCCTTTTCTACGATGGTCAAGATCGTAATATAAAAATGATTGCACTTAGGTGTGGGCCACTGGGGTTATAACTAGGTTCTGGGCAGAAAACAGATATTTACAGGAAGCTACTCAACTCACGGGAGTCCCTGGATGGCACAAATGGTTAAACTTCCAATTACTAGCTGGAAGGTTGGAGTTTAGAACACACCCAGAGGCACTTTGGAAGAAAGGCCTGGCAATCTGGTTTTGAAAGGTCACAGCCTTGAAAACGCCATGGAGTGCAATTCTACTCTGCACACATGAGGTCACCAGGAGTTGAACTGATTTTAAGCATGACAAAATATTTTACTTGGTAGTAAATGTTTTTTTGGTTTGTGTGATAAAGGAATTAATAAAACTAATTTCATTAATTTAAAAATATTTCTGACTGTGTCTCTGGCTTAGTAAATCAGTGAATACATATGACAGGAGGAAACAATTACAGTGAAACTTTCTCAATGGAAGCTTGTTTCACAAGAAAAAAAACATGTATTTTAAAACTTTAATATTCAAGGACTCTAATGGTAGTATTAGGAGCTCTGGTAGCATAGTGCCTGGTTCAAACCCACCAACCACTCCTCGGAAGGAAGGTTGGGCAATGTAGTTCCGTAGTGATGCTGCCTTGGCAACCCAAGGAGGGGTCGCTATGAGTCGGGTCTGACTCAACAGCACATAACAACAACAAAAAACAAACATTGGTAGTATTAAGTATGGCCAATCTAATTTGCTAGAACATGAAACAGTAACTAGAAAAGAACAAATGTATTGTTGTTAACAGAATAATGATAGAAGCTATAATACTGATTCTTGTAATTGAGTTAATATCTCAAAAAAAAAACAAACAAAAAACCTTAGATCTATGTTTCCAGTTATCCATCACGAAGAGCAAAAAGTGAAAGAAAAAAAAAGATGTTTTCTCTATCATACATTTTTCAAAGTAAACGTAATGCAGAATTATATTTTTACTTATGTCTGATACTTTAAATTGTAACAAAACATTTGCTATTTCAATACTTTTTTACTTTATAAATGCTATTTACATGTCTAGGATTATTTAACTTGTGAAATTTTAAAATAAATGCATTATTAATCAAAAGCTAGAAAAGCTAGGGTAGGACAGCCAGTCCCTTTCTCCACTTTCTCAAAGACCAGTGCCACTCTCAGAGGCAACCCCTTCTAAGTGCTCCTGTCTTTAGTCCCTTTGATGTCTAACTCTGATGTCTAACTCTGTAACTCTACTGCTATTTCTTGATTTAGACAATATATGTATTTAAAAATTTTTATTGTGATTTGGGTGAAAGTTTACAGAACAATTTTGTTTTCCATACACCAGTTCATACACATTTTGTCTCATGACATTGACTGCAACTTCCCACAATGCAACAGCTCTCTTCCCACTTCTTCCCCATAGTTACCTCTTCCCTGTGTCCTTCCCTTCCATGCACTCCTGCCTCCCAAGTGGTCTCCCTGTGTATACACTACCCTTCTATTCTTCCATGATTGATCTCTCCAAGGAGTGTATCTACCTGATATAAATGTTCAGCCCATGTGTTAGTCTTCTATTTGGCTGGAAGCTGCAGGAGTGAGTTCAATTCCAGACCTGAAGGGCAGATAGGGGCCATAGTCTCAGGGGTTTCACCAAGTTCTATCAGACCAGCAAAACTGGTCTTTTTTTTCTCCCAATAATTTTGGGTTTTGTTCCACATTGTTCTCTCACTCTATCCAGGATCTCTTACACAGATACCCCTCTCAGTGGTTGACAGTGGTAGCTGGGCACCATCTAGCTCTTCCAGTCTAATGGTCATATAGGCTGAGGATCGCATGGTCTACCAGTCCCTTGTACAATTTTTTTCCATGTGTCTTTGGTTTTCTTCATTTTACTTTGTTCTTGTATATAAACAGCCACTTGCAAGCTTTTAAGATCCCTATTGCTGCTCACCAAAGTAGGATGTGGAACAATGTTTTTGTGCAGTATGTTAAGCCAATTAAGCTTGATGTCCCCTGGGACCATGGTCCCAAACCCACAGGTCCAACTGCTTGCTTCCTCTGGGTAGCTAGCTGTGGCCAAGAAGTCACCACAACCTTGTCCCTTGTCAGCTCTACTATATATCTGGCCATTCTTACAGAACATACAAATACACTTGTAGAAACATTGGATTTAGATAGTATTTATTGACTCACCCAGGAGAGAGGGTGATTTAGCCTATTATACCACTTACATTTCCATTCTCACTTTAATAGTCAAAATGTCATAAAGAAAAATAATGAGTTTTAGAAGTTCTCTATGTTATAAAGGAGCCCTGGTGGCACAGTCGTTCAGCACCCAGCTGCTAATCAAAAGATTGGGAGAAAGATGAGGCAGTCTGCTTGTGTAAAGATTACAGCCTTGGAAACTATGGGTCAGTTTTACTCTATCATATAGGATCTCTATGAATCAGCATCAACTCCATGGCCAAGGTTTTGGTTTTGGGTTTATAGGTTATATTCCTACCTTTAAATGATATGCTCATAATGCAATTTCTTATTTAATAAATTTAAAGATGTGTACATCCAGTGGAGTACTGGTAAATTCCTAACAATTGGCTATCAGAGGGGAAATGCATACTGCTTGCCAATTTCCATGTAATACTCTCAATGTAACCAATTTCCAGCTTCCAGGGCAACAAGGATTTGGGAAGAGACTCAGATCCAGCACACCACTGAATTTGTATCCCTACACCTTCTACCTGTTTCCCCCTTCTACTTCTCTTCTCTGCCAACTGTTTTTCCTGTTACAATGTCAAGATTGTTTATATTTACAATCTATTCTGCTGCCACACCAAAATTTTACATATGCTATTTATTGGTTGACTATAAAAGTGAAAGGCAATAAATAACTTTAATGAAAACATGCTGCATGTGTATTATTGGCCAAGAAGTGTGTTGGAGTTATATTTTCTTCTCAGTGGTCAGATTTCTTGGCCCCTGAGCCATTCAAATAAAAGCTTCCCTAACATCAGGGTCAAATGGATTCCATTTTTTATACTTCCAGAGCTCTTTTTGTTTTGTTTCCTGTTTGTCCCTTTCTGAGACTTTCTGCTTTTGTTTAATGAGCATATGTAGCAGTTATGTTTGTGTGTCAACTTGGCTGGGTCTGGTTGAGTGGCTGGGCAGTTGGTGGTAGTTATTCCCCATGATGAAACTGGCAATCAACTCCATGGTGGGATCTACCACAAGAAGCTGAGTAGCTGCCTTTGGGATGTGGTCTATAAGGAGAAGCCTTGGGAATGATCTCTAGCCTATGGCATGCTTGGACCCTGCATGTAGCTGTGTTATTGCTCAGCAGCCTGCTATGCTCTGCCGACCTTGGGACTTACAATGGATTTAAGTTAATGGCCTGCCATGTGGTTTGGTAACATTGGGACTGTGTCTTTTTACTTGTCAACCTTGGGGCTTCTGAGTCTCAGCAGCCAGCAGCTGTCTGAGTGAACAAACACCTCTAGCTTCAGTGGGCCGGGAGCAGGAAGCAGAACTGGACCCCAAGGTTGAGGGGCTTTCACCCAACTCCTAGAGCCTGGCACTTTGAACTTGGACTTAAAGCCTCCAAATTGTAAGAATAAACTCCTGTTTGTTAAGGTCACCCCATTTGTGGTATATTTCTTGTCTAGGTAACAGAATAGTATACTAGCTTCTTTGATCCCTGAATATATCGCATACATTTCTGTTTCCTCCATTACGTAATCTTTAAAGTTAGTTTTTAGTCTGTTCACATGAGATTTTATCTTCTATATTTCTGGACTTTTTTTTTTCATGTGTCTTATGATCCATGATTGTCTATTCATAATAAGAAATGACTATATTTCCAGTATGTCATTCTTTTACGATTGAGAAAAAGAAAACAAACCAAACTCACTGCCATCAAGTTTATTCCTGCTATCAGTGACCCTCATTGGGTTTCTGAGGAGGTAAATCTTATGTAAGTAGATTGCCTCTGTCTTCCTTCCGCAGAACAGCTTATGGGTTTGAACTGCCAACCTTCTGGTTAGCAGTCAAATGCCTTAGGTACTATGCCACCAGAGCTCCAGACTGAAATGGGAGGTGTATTTTTGAGACTTCTGTGCTGAATGCAACTGATTAGGAACTCTGTACCAGCCCATCCGTTCCACAAATACCACAGTGAAGAATGCTTTACTCTGGGGGTCTCAACCAAAGGGAAATCCTTAGCTCTCCTCAGCTGGTTTATTCAATTTAATTAGGAAAAAAAAAACAACCCATCTAGGTTTCTCCCTGAGGTAAATCCCAGACTTCTGGGAATTTTGTGCAGAGGAAGGAGAAGTGCATGAAGAGAAGAAAGAAGTGGAAGGGTGTCTGACTGATACTATTGTTCTAAGTCTAGACATCCAATGAACTGCTCTATTTTTAGCCTCATTTCTCACTCTTCCCTCTGCTCTTCATCCTGACACAGCCCGAAGCCTGTCCAGGACTAAGAAGACCAGCTCCCACCTCCACTGCAGGGCTCCTTACTATTTTGTAGCTGTATCTTCCTGAGTTTATTTTCTGTCATTATGTCTCCTTGTGTGTTCTTCTTCTAGAATTCTGTGATTTGGAGGCTTTAAGTCCAAGTTCAAAGTGCCAGCTCTAGGGGCTGGGTGAAAGCCCCTCAACTTTGGGGTCCATTTCTGCCTCTTGCTCCCGGCCCCCTGGAGCTAGAGGCATTTCTTCACTCAGACAGCTGCTGGCTGCTGAGACTGAGAAGCCCCAAGGTTGACAAGTAAAAAGGCACAGTCCCAATGTTACCAAACCACACGGCAGCCATTAACTTAAGTCCCCTCTTTACCTCCTTCACTTTTAAGGGTTTATTAGTTTTAGTAAATCTATTCCTTTATGTCATGATATTTTGGAAAAACAGGGCATGCAGCTTGTTCTCAGTCCACATTTTGAACCTGGAGACCACTCAGCTATTTTTTTTTTCCTCCTACAGACACTGTTCCTTTATACTATCACACATAAAGCATATACCCAAGAGGAAGATCTAAGGCAAGTAATCAGTATTTCCACCAGATTTCCTCTTCCCTTTTGAAACACATTAAAGAGCATTACCCAAGATCAGAATGTGGAAGGGATGCATTAGCTCTTGGGTCCAACAGAAAGCGTTTCTGTGTGATGTTCCTCCTATCTTGCACATTAAGCACAGGGTAACCCATCTGTCTAGTCCAAGTGTCCATTACTTCTTTCACTGGTTGATTACTTGCCTAACATTTAGAAAACAAGGAGATTAATTAATGAACAGATAAGGAAAAAAGGACATAATAATCAGACAAAGAAATGATTGGTAACAGTGAATAATTTTGGAGACATACATACTCTTCCTTACCTCTTCCAGTGCTCCCCAAAAATCTGAGGTTTTTGCATTCTTGAATTTATATCTCGTCAAATAAATCTGTTTGTAAAGGATAATATGTATTTTAAAAGTCAATGTTGGCTTTTCTCATTCTTCCACATTAGCAGAACTCCTACTCATATTTCATTCTAATGTATAATAATTGCTGGTCTACCTAAAATGAAAATCAAATGATATACCGTATGCAAAACACTTTGTAAACTACAAAACACTGTACAAATAGTATTTTATTTGTTAAACATAATGGGTATTTTTTTTTCCCTGATCAATATGGTATGTCTGTTCTTTTTCTTTTTTTTAACCACCTAAGGAAATAAGCATTCAGCAGCCCATAAATATTTTTGATCTATTGACTTTGAAGAAACAAACAAACAGACAAAAACTAGTTACTATTAAGTCAATTCTGACTCATGGGGAGCCCACGTATGTAGAACAGAACCGCTTTCTAAGCTTTTAAAGATGTGGTCTTTTAGAAACAGATCTCCAGGTCTTTCTTCCAAGGCACCTCTGGGTGGGTTTGAACTGCCAAGCTTTTGGATAGTAGTCAAGTGCTTAACCATTTGTGCCACGTAGGGACTCCTTTTGACTACCACAAGAGATCCATAATTCTTTGATCTTTACTCAGTAGCATTAAACTGCTCACTATTGGCTACATCCGCTACCTTCATTTACAGTGGTGCTTTCCCATCACAGACAGTAGGTGGCGCCATCACACAAGAGTGATTGTGGTGATACGCAAAGACAAAATTGGTGGACCTGGCTCTAAGCCATTTGCTGGCAAATTTATTCTGTAAAATGCTAGATAGTAAATATTTTAGGCTTTGTGGACCATATAGTCTCTATCATAACCGCTCAACTCTGCCTTTGTAGGATGAAAGCAGCCACAGACAATATTTAAATGAATGAGCATGGCTGTCTCCCAACAAAACAGTACTAATGGACAATAAAATCTGAATTTCGTATAAATTGTTTGTGTCTCAAAATATGATTTTTTTAAATCATAAAAAAATCTATTTTTAGCTTGTGGGCTTTCAGAAAATGGGTAGTGGGCCAGACTTGGTCAACAAGTAGTTGTTTCCTCGCCCCTGCTCTAAGGAAATGAATATACAACTTTTTGGAGAATAACAACCAACAAGAATAAAAGCTAGATTGGGAGAGCTATTTACTTTAAAGAAGAATTCTTCACTCTTCAAATATTTTAAAAATATGAATGTTTTAAATAGAAGGCATTCCTTTTGGAAATTTAATTTGCAGAACTTCACTCTACCTATGAATTTTCAGATTCAGTATCATATGCTCCCAGAGAAAATTCCAAGTTTTCTCTAAATCTTATAATTAGTATCACTTGTGGAACTCCAGGGACCCTTCCAAAGTCTCTGCTGTATCATTTCTCTTTTACTCTTTAGAATCATCCTGTTTAAACGTGAAAGTCTTTGGTATAACTAGAACTTCTTACGTGTTCAGACTCAAAATAACCAATGATTAAATTTGCAGATACCATTTTCACTCTAAGTGCTATGATTTTTAGTAAGTGCATGGCCTAAGTCACATTATCTTTTCACAGCCACAGAGAGAAAAACAATATTAGCAGGACTACTGCATGAAACAAAGAAGACAGCTGAGGGAGGTTTGGAATGCTATGACCGTATTTGTTCTTTTGATTTATTCTCTACTTAGCACCACCACCAGAGGGCAGGCAAAGGAAGGCAGAAGAAATGAAAGGCTAGAGAGGATTTACTCAATGCCAGGTTTTCAAAGAACCATTCATTCTAAATAAAATGTCTAAATATTTCAAATGGTAATGACTATAACCTAAGCTCCCCATTAACAGCAATTTCCACTGAATGGTTTCTTCGTAAAACTGGCTTTCAGAGTAATGTAGAGGTGTTTATTTGTATGCCCATCAGCCGTTCTGTAGAACGAAGGTGAAGCAATCTACTTCCGTACAGATTTACTGCCTTGGAAATCCAGTGCAGGTGGCTATGAGTTGGAATCCACTTGATGGCAGTGGGTTTGGTTTTTGATTTGTGTGCTCACATTGCTTTGAGGTTAGAAACGTGTTTTTTGGAGATACAAAGGGCCTTAAATATTATTTAATACACCTCCTTAATTTTTAGGGTGAAGAAACTGATGCCTAGAGAAGTGAAGAGGTTTGCTTGAGATCATTGTGAAGCACTGAGCCCAGAACTTGAGAATTCTGATTGCTAACCAGAAGGCTAGTGGTTCAAACCCACCAGGCACTCATAGGAAGGAAGGTTGGGCAATCTATATCTGCAGTGATACTGCCTCAGAAACCCAAGGAGGGGTCACTATGAGTCAGATCCCACTGGACTGCAGTATGTTTGGTTTGGTTTTTTTGGTTTGGACCAGTGTGTATGTTGTTGTTGTTATGTGCTGTCGAGTCAGACCTGACTCATAGCAACCCCTCCTTGGATTTCCGAGGCGGTATCACTACAGAAGTAGGTTGCCCAACCTTCCTTCTGAAGTGTGTATTTTTTTTAAATTATTATTATTATCTTTGTTATTGTTGTTTTAGTTGCAGTATCTTGCTTAGTCTTAACTAGAGGCTGAATGGAAATTTTATAAACAATAAATTAACCAGTTGCCATTGAGTTGATTCCATCTCATGGCCACCTCATAGGTGTTAGAGGAGAACTTGCTTGGTTTTCCAGTGGGTGATTATTTGGAAGCAGATCACCAGGGCTTTTCTTCTGAGATAATTGTGTTGTTGTGAGGTACGATAGAGTCACCTCCGACTCACAGTGACCCTATGCACAGCAGTACAAAACACTGTGTGGTCCCGCGCCAGCTCCGCCATCTCCGCTATACTTGACTCCATAGCCACAGCCACTGTGTCAATCCATCTGATTGAGGGACTTCCCCTCTTTTGTTGACCTTCCACCTTACCAAGCATGACATCCTTCTCCAGGGAATGATCCCTTCTGACAACATGACCAAAGTAGATGAGACGAAGTCTGGCCATTCTTGCTCCAAGGAGCATTCCAAAAGCACTTCCTCCAGGACAGGTTTGTTAGTTCTCTTAGCAGTCCATGGTACTTTCAGCATTCTTCACCAGCACCACATCTCAAAAACATCAATTCTTCTTTGGTCTTCTTTATGCAATGTCCAGCTCTCACGTGCATATGAGGTGATTGACAAATATCATGGCTTGTGTCAATGGCACCTTAGTCTTCAAGGAGATATCTTTGCTCCTCAGTACTTGAAAGAGGTCCCTTGCATCACTTGCCAAGTGCTATATGTCATCTGATGTCCTGACTGCTAATTCCATTGGCATCGAATGTAGAACCAAGCAATGTGAACCCTTCGACAACTTCAATCTCTTCTCCATTTATCATGATGCTGCTTATAGGTCCAGTTGTGAGAATTTCTGTTTTCTTTATATTGAGATGTAATCCACACTGCAGACTGTATACTTCAATCTTCATCAGTAAGTGTATCCTCACTTGCAGCAAGCAAAGTTGTGCCACCACCGTATCACAGGTTGTTAATGATTCTTTCTCCAATCCTGATGGCATGTTCCTCTTTATATAGTCCAGCTTCTCGGATTATTTGCTCAGCATATAGACTGAATAAGTATGGTGAAAGGATACAACACTGATGTACTTCCTTCTTGACTTTAAACCATGCACTATCCCCTTGTACTGTTCGAATGACACCTTCCTGGTCTATGTACAGGTTCCTCATGAGTACAATTAAGTGTTCTGGAATTCCCATTCTACTCAAGGCTATCCACAATTTGTTATGATCCACACAATCAAAGGCTTTTGCATAGTCAATAAAACACAAGTAAACATCTTTCTGGTATTCTTTGCTTTCAGCCAAGATCAATCTGACATTAGCAATGATATCCCTTCTTCCACATCCTCTTCTGAATCCAGCCTGCACTTTTGGAAGTTCTCTGTCAAGATATTGCTAAAACCATTTTTGAATTATCTTCAGTAAATTTTACTTGCATGCAATATTAATGATACTGTTCTATAATTGCCACCTTCTGTAGGATCACCTTTCTTTGGAATGGGTATAAATATGGATCTCTTCCAGTTAGTTGGCCAGGTAGCTGTCTTCCAAATCTGTTGGCATAATCAAGTGAGTATCTCCAGAGGGGCATCCATTTGTTGAAACATCTCAATGGGTATTCCATCAATTCCTAGAGCCTTGTTCTTAGCCAATTCCTTCAGTGCAGCTTCAACTTCTTCCTTCAATACTATTGGTTCTTGATCATATGCCAACTCCCGAAGTAGATGAAGATCTACCAGTTCTTTTTGGTACAGTGACTCCGTGTGTTCCTTCCATCTTCTTTTGATGCTTCCTGCATCATTCAATATTTTTCCCACAGAATCTTTCAATATTGCAACTCAAGGCTTAAATTTTTTCCTCAGTTCTTTCAGCTTGAGAAATGCTGAGCATGTTCTTCTCTTTTGGTTTTCTA
This sequence comes from Orycteropus afer afer, assembly GCF_000298275.1. Classification (NCBI taxonomy): domain Eukaryota; kingdom Metazoa; phylum Chordata; class Mammalia; order Tubulidentata; family Orycteropodidae; genus Orycteropus; species Orycteropus afer. The sequence continues at coordinate 6,702,561 of NW_006921658.1, forward strand.
ACTCCAGGTCTTTGCACACTTCATTCAATTGGCTTTGTTTGCTCAAGAGGCTCTCTGAAATCTTCTGTTCAGCTCTTTTATCTTGTCATTTCTTCCATTTGCTTTAGCTACTCTCTACTCAAGGGCAAGTTTCAGAGTCTCTTTTGTCATCCATTTTTGTCTTCTCTTTTTTTCTCGTCTTTTTAATGACATCTTGCTTTTTTCGTGGAAGATGTTCTTGATGTCATCCCACAATTCTTCTGGTTTTTGGTCACTGGTGTTCAATGTATCAAATCCATTCTTTAGATGGTCTCTAAATTCAGGAGGGTTATATTCAAGATCATATTTTGGCTCCCATGGACTTATTTTAATTGTCTTCAACTTCAAGTTGAACTTGCATATGAGCATTTGATGGTCTGCTCCACAATCAACTCCTCACCTTGTTTTGGCTGAAGATATTGTGCTTTGCCATCGCCTTTTGCCACAGATGTAGTCAATCTGATTCCTGTGTACTCCATATGGTTAAGTCCACGTGTATAGCCACTGTTTGTGTTGTTAAAAAAAGGTATTTGCACTGAATAAGTCATTGGTCTTCCAAAATTCTATCATGCGATCTCTAGTGTTATTTCTGTCACCAAGGCCAAATTTTCCGACTACCGGTAAATCTTCTTTGTTTTCAACTTTTGCATTCTAGTCACCAGTGATAATTAATGCATCTTGATCTCACGTTTGGTCAACTTCAGACTGTAGAAGTTGATAAAAATCTTCAATATCCTCATCTTTGACTTTGGTGGTTGGTGCATAAATTTGAATAATAGTCATATTAACTAGTTTTCCTTGTAGGCACATGGATATTATCTTATCACTGACAGCATTGGACTTCAGGACAGCTCTTGAAACATCCTTTGTGATGATGAATGCCACGTCTTTCCTCTTCAAATTGTCATTCCCAGCATAGCAGATCATATGGTTGTCTGATTCAAAATGGCCAAAACTGGTCCATTTCAGCTCACCAATGCCTAGGATATCAATCTTTATGCGTTTCCTCTCATTTTTGACAACTTTTAATTTTCCTTCATTCATACTTCATACATTCTATGTTCCCAATATTAATGGATGTTTGCAGCTGTTTCTCCTCAATTTGAGTCATGCCAGGTCAGCAAATGAAAGTCTTGAATGTTTTACTCTATCCATATCAGTAAAGTTGGTCCTACTCTGATGATGCAGCTCTTTCTTTGTCGCATTTTGAAAGCCTTCTGACCTAAAGGGCTCGTTCTCCTGCACTGTATCAGATATTGTTTCTGGGCTATTCACAAAGTTGCCTAGTAATGTATCAGACAGTGATACATTCTGCTATTAATAAGGTTTTCCCCAGCCATTTCTTTGACAAGTGGATCGTCTCTTCCTTTTTCCTAGTGTGTCTCAGTCTGTAAGCTGCATTGAATCTTGTGCACCATATGCAACCCTGCCGGCACTTGAAACACCAGTGGCACAGCCTCAAGCCTCACAGCAATATGCAAGCCACAATAGTACAGCAAACTGACAGACAGGTTTGTCTTGCTTAGTTGTTTGAAACCTTTCTGCCCTCCCCTTACCTGGATCCCTGGTACTGCTCTGCTCTGTCATTGCCTCTGGCTTCTCTTTCCCCCACTTTCCTAGCTGCTCAGGGTGGGCTCGGGGTCCCTCCCTCCCCTTACCTGGATGTCTGGCTGTAAGTGGACTTAAGCCCCCAACATTTTGGTTAGCAGTTGAGTGCATTAACCGTTTGTACCACCCAGAACAACTCCAAACAGTATAGTAAAAGATACTTTGCTTAAAAAGTAAAAGGTACTTCTTGCTTAAAAGTACCTTTATTAAAAGGTATTTTGCTTCTGTTTATTTCTATATAAAGAAATTTCCTTCTTAACCTTCAGTTATCATGCTACAGTCATTCTACTAAAAACTACATGATGACTTAGGGTTATAGCTTCTCTCTCGATAGTATTGGTGAGCACAAAGAAGAAAGGAACAATGTTTCTATTACTAGTACACCAGCAAGGGAAAGGAAGTTTTCTAGGTGAGGCATTTCTGTCTTATGAGGGCTATTACTGATACTGGAATAAAAAGAAAAGGTGGATATATTTTTTATGTGTTTTCAACTATGTGGAAACATCTGCCCAATTGTCTCTTATGCATACACGCACACATAACACACACGGTCACACACAGGCACATCTTCATATCTCATTTTATTTTGCACTTGGCTTTACTGTGCTTTGCAGATATTGCCTTTTTTACAAATTGAAGGTTTGTAGCAAATGGCAAACCTACATTGAGCAAGTCTATTTTAGGCACCATTTTCCAACAGTGTGTGCTTACTTACTGTCTGTCACATTTTGGTAATTCTCACAATATTTCAGATTTTTTCATAATACTGTTACAAACTTAGTAGACTACAGTATGGTGTAAATGTAGTTTTTATATGCACTTGAAACAAAAAACTTTGTGTAACTCACTTTAGTGAGATATTAGCTTTATTGTGATGGTCTGGAACCTGCCAATATCTCTGAGTTATGTCTCTAAATATAGGCACTAAATCCACTGCCATCCAATTAGTTCCAACTCATAGTGGCCCTGCAGGGCAGAGTAGAAGTGCCTCATAGGGTTTTCAAGGCTGTAAATCTTTACAGAAGCAGACTGGCTCATCCTTCCCCTGCAAAGTGGCTGGTGGATTTGAACCGCCAACTTTTGGTTAACAGACAAATATCTTAACTGCTGTCCCCCCAGAGCACTTTATATATCAGCACAGCCTTGAAGATTTTCCAGTTGATGAATTTTGTTGTTATTTTGCCTCTCGCTCTGTATGTACTTTGCTGCCTGATGTTGGGGTTAGGGGTTAGTGATGAGCATGAAAGAGAGCAGTTAACTTTGATCCCTAAATTTAGTGTCACACCAGATTAGCTAATGGAGAGTCACTTTTAGCAGGCAATTAGAATTTGCAAGTCAAAGACTTGTAATCTCAATTTCGCAAATTGTGACTTAGTAGGCAACAATTGTTCAATATGAGACTGTTTGGATGCTTCCACTCTGTGAAGAAATGTTCCAGTTGATTTGAGAGCTCACTGAGTATGGCCTATATTATTCTATACTATTTTCAGATAACAGCTAGTATTTGAAGATTGAAGATTAAAGAATAATTCAGTGTTTTTTTTGTAAATTTATTTCATAGCACTATTTCATATGAAAAGTTACTATCTGTGCATCTTAGTTCAGTTTCCAGCACTCTATAGTCACAGGCTGGAGACAGACACATTTAACTTGTGAAATATTAGTTTTAAGCTGGACTGGATTTTTATTGATTATACCATAAATCCTCCAAAAGTACTGTGAGATTATGAATGAATTAAAGGATAGCTACTTTTTAAGGAAACTTTTGGTACTTCTATTAAAAAAGCATAAATGATTATAATTTGAAGTCAGCTTTGAGAATACCAACAATGTGTTTTAATATAATTTATGATGAAAAAATACAGAAATGGGTATTTTAAGTTAATTTTTGAAAAAGAAATTCTTTATCTACATATATATATATATTATAAATTATAGACTATTCACTCATCCAAGGAGCTCTGGTGGTATAGAAAATAAGGCATTCAGCTCCTAACCAGAAGGTCAGTGGTTCAAACCCACCAGCTACTCCACAGAAGGAAGAGGAGTCAAACTACTTCCATAAAAATTTACAGCCTTGGAAACCCATTGGGGGTCACTATGAGTTTAGATTGACTCAATTGCAGTGAGTTTGGTTTTCTTTCTTCACTCATCCATTTAGCAAGCATTTTTTTGGATCACCTAATATGTATGATGCACTAGCACATGTATGAAGATATAGAGGACAAATTTCCTCACTGCAGTTGCTTACAGTGAGAGGGAATATCATAAAATTTTAAGTGTGAAGGTAATGGAAAAATTACTTTAATGTATACCTAAGAATAGGCACATTGCCTTCTCTTTTGCACCTCATACCACATAGAGTATTTTATTAATGGACACACACACAAAAAAAACCAAAACCAAATTCACTGCCTTTGAGTCAGATCAAACTCATAGTGACCACTGCCTTGGGTTTCTGAGGTGGTATCACTATAGAAGTAGAGTGCCCAACCTTCTTTCCGAGGAGTGGCTGGTGGGTTTGAACCACCAGCCTTTTGGTTAGCAGTCAGGTACCTTAGGCACTACGCTACCAGAGAGTCCTAAATGCAACCTAATTAGGAGCCAGGTGAAGATCAGCTAAGGAAACAGCACAAAGTTGGCACTAGTGAGCACTGTAGGAATGGTGATCTGTCATTGCCCTGGGGAATGGTGTCCAGAAGAAGCACTGGCACTCAGCGTGGGAGAACTAGAGAGGTGCTTCTCGGACCTGCTTTTTTTGCTTTGCTAGCTGGACCACCACATGTCTGTCAGTTTATCATACTGTGGTAGCTTGCGTGTTGCTGTGAAGCTGGAGGCAGAAAACCTCTTTAAAGTGTTGAAGAACAGAGAAGTCAGTTTAAAGACTAACCCAAGCATCATATGCATGTGAAAGCTGGACAATGGCTAAGGAAAGCTGAAGAAGCATTGATGCCTTTGAATTGTGGGGGTGGTGAAGAATACTGAAAATACCATGCACTGCCAGAACAAACAAATCTATCCTGGAAGAAGTGCAGCTGGAGTGCTCCTTGGAAGCGACAATGGCCAGATTCCGTCTCATCTACTTTGATCATATGGTTGCAAGGGACTATTTCTGGAGAAGGATACATGCTTGGTAAAGTGGAAGGTCAGAGAAAAAAGGAAAGGCCCTCAACAAGACAGGCTGACACAGTGGCTGCAACAATGGGCTCAAGCATAGCAAGGACTGTGAGGATGACTCAGGACAGGACAATGTTTCGTTCTGTCACACACAGGGTCGCAATGGGTCAGAATCAGCTCGACAGCACCTAACAACAACAACTACAATGACTAGATGGAGAAGATGACTCTGCGTAACTACCTAGAGTATCACAGTAAGTGTGACAGGGGTGGAAGCAAAAGAGTAAGAAGAAATCTTCAATTTCTGCTCTGAAACAGTATCAACCTGAAAGCAGGGCAGTTAAAGGGACAGACACATTGTATCAATAACTCAAATAATGCAAGACCCTGAGAGAACTGGCTTAAAGTCTGCAATAAGAACAAAAACTTACTGCAAAAATGGCACTGAAACACCCTCTGGGAGTAATACGCTCAAGTGCGATGTATGAAATGCTTTAGAGAGTTTATTGTCATTTCTGTTCCTAATAGGAAGCAAACCCTATTTGTTCACTGACTATATCATATTAAGACGAGTTATCATTTTCCAATTCAATAATAACAATAAAAAATCTTATACTCACTGTAAAAGAAGATAGATTTAACTTTTTATATCCTGTCAGAGGTATCAGAAGTAACTAAGCAATCTGTTCAAATAGCTCCGTGAGATTTCTGCTAAATGACGATTACACATACAATGTAGGAACCTGATTGGATATGAAATCACTTCTTTATGTTTTGCTATTTGATCTATCCCTGACTAAGGAAAACCAAAGTAAAAAAGAAAATTATCTTTACCTAATCATGTATCTCAGCATTCATCAGCCACATATCTGTGTTATTTACTTGTAATACCACTACAAACAATAAGGGGTCCTTGAGTGTTATACATGGTTAACACACTTGTCCACTAATCAAAAGGTTGGAGATTTGGATTCACTCAGAGGTTCACTGGAAGAAAGGCTTAGTGATGTACTTCCAAAATCTCCGTTAATGAAAGCCCCACAGAGCACACTTCTACCCTGACACACAAGGGCTCGGTCACCAAGTTGGAATCAGTTCCATGGGAACTGAGGTGGCGGGGAGTAATAAATCATACCTGACATCCTTTTTGAAAATTCTCTGGTGTTATCCAGTCTTCGAGCATTCGTAGAATGGAAGCTCCCTAAGATGGAAAACAATGAAGAATTAATAAAGAATACATAGGAACAGATGTCAGTCATCTTTGTTGTGACTAGCATTTCATTCATATTCCTATTTGTTAGATTTTCTTCAGCATGATTCTGCTAAACTACATGGTTGAGGCTCTATGATCTGATTTTAGAAAAATACCAGTTGGCACATACCCTGTATATCTGCTTCTAAATATTACATTCTCTGTAGCCATACTTCTTAAATAACTAACAGGTAAAGAGAAATGCAGAAGCCCTGGTTGCACAGTGGTTTAGCACTTGGCTACTCACTGAAAGTACAGTGGTTCAGAACCCACCAGCTGCTCCACAGAAGAGGGATGTGGCAGTCTGGTTCTGTTGACATGGAGTAGATTCTGACTCATAGCCACCTTTAAGACAAAGTAGAACTGCCCATAGGTTTCCAAGACTATAAATATTTATGGAAACAGGTTGCCTCCCCTTCCAGCCGCCACCTTTTTGGTCCGCAGCTGAGTGCTTAACTGCTGCATCACTAGGGCTCCTTATGGAAAGACTACAGCCGTGGAAGTTTTCTGGGGCAGTTCTACTCTGTCGTATAGGCTCACTATAAGTTGGAATCCACCCAGTGGCGACGGGTTAAAAGAGAGAGGCCATTATTTTAGCAACGTGAGGTTCAAGTAATTATTGCACTTCATCAAATGAACCAGCAGATGGGGCTTTACTAATGAAGAGAAACTTAGAAAATGTCAGGGGAGAAAATACAAACAACCACAGTCCTGTGATGAATAAAGGAATAAAGTAGTTCCAGGATAAAATTCTGGCTACTCATTATGCACATGTCTATAATTGGGGAGAAAAAAAAAAAAAAAA
>NW_006921658.1:6709660-6722732 GCF_000298275.1 Orycteropus afer afer
AGACAAAAAAAAAAAAAGTAAAACCACCACAGTCATTGAGTGGATTTCTACTCATAGTGACCCTATAGGACAGAGTAGAACTGTCCCATAGGGTTAAGGAAGCAGACTGCCTCCTCTTTGTCCCACGGAGTGACTGGTGGGTTTGAACTTGCCATCTTTAGGTTAACAGCAAATGTCTTAACCACTGTATTGCCAGAGCTCCAGTTAACTATAGATAGATATATAATTTAGGCACAAAATCATTTTATTCAAAAGTGATATCTTAGTTTTTTTTTTCTTCTGAAATACCATAGTGCCTAAGGCACTTGACTGCTAACTAACCAGAAGGCTAGCGGTTCAAACCCACTGGCCACTCCTCAGAAGGAAGGTTGGGCAATCTACTTCCGTAGTGATACCGCCTCAGAAACCCAAGGAGGGGTTGCTATGAGTCAGGTCCGACTCAGTGGTATGTAACGACAACAACAATTCGATGAACACATCAGCTCTCTACCTCTTTTTCACTGTTATACTATTAGTACTAAAACACCTTATTTATAAAACTTTAAGCCAATCTTCAAGTAAATGGCCAGAAAAAACATTGCCTTCCAGTTAAGATAGTTATAGTTTTTATTGTAATGTATTGAGTATTCTAAATTATTTTGTATGTAGTAGAGGCTAAAGAGTTGAAACATTTATTTTTGACCTAACATCTTAAACTCAGAAAGAAACTGATTCAATGAATATACAAGTTTCTTATCTTAGATAATTATAAAGTATGCTACAGATAGATTAGAAATTTTCTTTTTAACAGGAAGATCAAAAGAATCATTGACAATATAATAGAATAATGAATAAAAGAAGACTGAAAAAGTGTCATGAGAAGAGTATGAGACAGAAAGCCAAAAAATACGATGCTATAAATTTCAAATACTGAGATGTAGAGGCTTTTCACTCAAGCCAAATTGATTTAGTGTTTATTTAATAATAAGCCTATTTTTTGACTTAAATAAAACTTCAGAAATCTTGTTTTTGTAGTGTGTCATGGAGTCTATTCTGACTCACAGCAATCCTATATGACTGAGTCGAACTGCCCTAGAAGCTGTAATCTTTATGGGAGCAGATCACGGGGTCTTTTATTCAATGGAAGTGCTGCTAGGTTCAAACTGCCAACTTTTGATTAGCAGCTGAGTGCTCAACCAGTGCGCCACCAGGGCTCCTTATTTAAGATATCTATCAAGATAAAAAACAATTATTAGTTTGAAGTAACTTTCGAGTGACTCAGTGTAGCATGTAAACCACGAGAAAGCTGTGGTGAAAATGACTAAAATATTATAAATTATACATGTACAGCTGTGGCATATGTCCATAGATGAGGCTTTAGGAGATTTTGCAGAAGAGAACGGGTAACAAAACTTCGTATCACTATACATTTTCAGCAACTTTTCATAGAATTTTAATGGATACAAATGCCACATCTACAACATGCTAACAAACAAAGACATCTTTAAATTTTATCTAAAAATGTATGAAATTAAACTGTCTTTGATCTAAAAGCTTAATGGGAACACTAAATGATTCTACTCAAAAAGTTATCCACATACATAGCAGTTTCACTGACTAAAAGAAAAGGTCTCCTGTCTTTTAGACAATTGTTTAAATAAAAAAATTCTAAAACGGATGCTTACAGTGTAAATGTTCAATTAGCAGATCGAGAACAGTTATAAAAAAATGAAAAGAGAAATTTTATAAAATCTGATTGAAAGCCCCATGGCAATGACTAACACTGATCATTCCACTGAAAAAGACAAATGACTAAATATTCACCATTCAGGTTTTTCTAAAACCCTTTGAGATAGTCTGACCATTCTTACTATTTTTAGGCATTTACTAAAAGAAAAGTCACTAAACAGGAAGAAGTCCAAAACAATGTCATATTTTTCCCACCTTGCTGTAAGATATTCCATCAAACACAGATGTTATTTCAGCAGGGGTTGCCACAGTGACAACAATTGGGTGTGAAGACATCAAAGAATCATCCTTTTGTACAGGTAATACATCTTCAAGTAACATCTGGTCACGCTGAAATGGCAGAATGTACCAAAGAAATATAACATTTCCTTCATACTGGTTCATATTTTAAAATATCATTTATATAATAAATATTGGGGACAAAGTAAATATAAACCACTCCTTCAAATTGTTTGAAAAAACATTTGGTTCGCAAACTAATCATATTTTGCACAGCCTGATCTATACTGGCGGAGCTCTAGTAGCATAGTGCCTAAGGCTATTTGTCTGCTAACCAGAAGGCTGACGGTTCAAACCCACCAGCCACTCCTGGAAAGGAAGATTGGGCAATCTACTTCCGTAGTGATACTGCCTCAGAAACCCAAGGAGGCATAGCTATGAGTTGGATCCAACTCAATGGCAGTGAGTTTGGTTTTGGTTTTGATCTATACTTAGTGATTTCCTTCCCTTCTTCTTTATGGTTACTTCAACCTTTCCTTGTAAATGACAGGCCTAGAATATTCAAGGCTGGTGGTTTAAACCCACCAACCACTCCTTGGAAGGAAGGTTGGGCAATCTACTTCCATAGTGATACTGCCTTGGAAACCCAAGGAGGGGTCTCTATGAGTCAGATCTGACTTGACAGCACATAACAACAACAGAATACACAAAGCCAAAAACCAATCCAGTTGCCTGCCATGGAGTCGATTCTGACTCGCAGTGACTCTGGGTGAGTCAGAGTAGAACTGTTCCATAGGGCTTTCAATGGCTGATTTTTCGGAAATAGCTTGCCAGGCCTTTCTTTCTTCTGAGGCATTTCTGGGTATACTTGAACCTCCAACCTTTCAGTTAGTAGCTCAACACTTAACAAATTTGTGCCACCCAGGGACTCCTTGAAAACACAAAAACCCATGGTTGCTGAGTAGATCCCAACTCATGGCAACCCCATAGGACAAAGTAGAACTACCCCATAGGGTTTCCAAGCCTGTAATCTTTCTCACGCAGAGCCACTGATATGTTGGAACCACCGACTATTAGCCGCCAAGCCAAGTACTTTAACAACTGTGCTACCAGGGCTCCTCCTAGAGGGCACAACAACAAAAACTAAACAACACACTGCCATGGAGTCGGGTCTGACTCATAGCGACCCTTCCTTGGGTTTCCGAGACGGTATCACTGCAGAAGTAGATTGCCCAACCTTCCTTCCAGGGAGTGAGTGGTTAGTGGATTTGAACTGCTAGCCTTCTGGTTAGCAGTCAAATGCCTTAGGCATTATGCCACTGGAGCACATCTGTGCAGTAATTATCAAATTCCCTTACAGTATATCTTGATTTATCTGGCCCCTCCCCTCACCAGACCTTAAAGGAACTTCTTAAGGGCAAGAAATGTTTCTTATTCATTTTTGGTGCTCTCTAGCATTTGATGAATGAAAGTCTGCATAAATGAATGTGTGAGACCATGTAATTAAAATGACCCTTAAGAATTACCTACCAAATTGTTGTGGAATCTAAGTAGTGTTTTTTAAACACGGTAATTGGATAATAGTCAATATTAAAATGTTATTGTTTGTTAATAGACAGGACATTTTGACATAAGAAGGGCATCAGACTACTTTAAGAGATTAGGGCAGAAAGGGCAAAATAAATTTTTACTCATAATTTTTCAATAAATTGTATTAGCACTTTTCAATGTAGGTTAATGTTTCTCAATTGGGGAGAGGACAATTGGAATTGTGGAGACATTCTATTTGTCAAAATTGAGGGTGGGGGTGGCACTGGCATATAGTGGGGGCAGAGGCCAGAGATGCTGGTAAATATCCTATAATACACAGGGCAAACCCTCCACATCAAAGAATGATCAGGCCCCAAATGTCAATGGTTCCATGACATGGCTGAAAAATCCAGTTGTACATTAAAATATTTAAAGAAGTGTTTATCAGGACAATAGCTTTTTCACCTTTTAAAATAGGTTATGGAAATTTATGGATAACCTCACGAAATTTTGAGGCTTAAAGCATTTAACATCTTTTTATTCTGTCTCAGTAGAGGGCAGTAGTCTACACAGTACCTAACGTCTAATTCCCTTTCACACATCTACGTAGTCATACATTCATTTATACAAAGAGCTAAGACTACTTACATGCTCTAAGTATAAACAACAAACAGGCCTAACTTTTCTGAAAAACAAAAATATTATAGGATTATTTATAAGCTTGAAGAATTCATTTCAAGGTCCCTAATGGATTGAATAATGATAGTAATTAAAGGTACATCTTGGAAGCTTTTATGCTTATAAGGTAGAGAACAATGTTCTTATTCATAGCGAAGAAAACTGACTTAACGAGATTATGAAACTTGTTCTAGGTCACATTCCCTGTCTCGCACCTAAGAAATCATGTGTCCAGTGATTTCCACCAATCAAGATATTTTTCACTTGAATTTTATTTTAAAGAAATTTATTTAAGCAAGAAGAATCCTGTTCTTGGTGATAAGAAATCTGACTCTAGTCTTGGTTTTGCTACCAAGTGTCAGTGTGACATTCGAGAAGTTATATTACCTCCTAAGCATCAACTTTTTTACCTGTGAAATGAGGTATTTGTTATATGAGATGTCACTGTGGTACTTATCAAACTCTCTTATAATGTAGGGAGCTCTGGTGGTGTAGTGCCTAAGGCATTTGACAGAAAGCTAGCGGTTCAAACCCACAACTCACTCCTCGGAAGGAAGGTTGGGCAATCTATTTCCATAGAGATACTGCCTCAGGAACCCAAGGAGGGGTCACTATGATTCAGGACCGACTCGATGGCAGTGAGTTCTCAAAGTATATCTTGATTTATCTGATCCCTCCTCTGACCAGGCTCAAAACTGGGAACTCCTTAAGTGCAAGTAATGTGCTAAGCTTATGCTCTTATCTTTTCACCACATAATTTCATCAACCTAAGGTGTGTAGTTTACAAAGTGAGGCTTAGAAATTTTTTACTAAGAGCTAGTATATATTTTCTTGAACACAGAGTTTTCATATTTTCTAAGCTATTTTTTTTTTTCTGACTTTGCTACATGTTCTTGTGTGACTCCATCAAAGTTATCCCTCAATTGTAGTGGTGAGTTGGCCTCTGGGGCCTGGGCATAAGCTTTTCATGAGCCAGCTGGCTCCAACCCATTCTCACAACGGAATTCCCAAGTCCCCACTGCATTGAACCCCCTGACTGAAGTCCAAAAGCTCTAAACTACATTGCATGACGGAAGTACAGATTCTGGAGCTGGTCCAGGGCTCACCATTTGCCACTCTTTTTCTGCATGATTTACTCCCAGGAACTCAAAGAAGGAAGCAAATCCTTCATTTAGCCACAAGTCTTCCCACCAGTCCATGGTCACGATATTTCCAAACCACTGAAATTATACACAATAAAAAGATAATTACATTCTTATGCTTACAGTAAATACAGAGGCCTAGAAGACTTTAATGTATGTATTTGTCTATGTGCATTTTATCAAGCATAACACAGAAGTGACAGGCATTGTATTTAGCATTTATCTCCTGCTTTATTTTTCTTGATTGCTAAATGACCTTAAATTCTCCTTAGTTCATTGCCTTTATTTAGGTATTACTAGAAATATAGAGAGTTATAAGCCAGTCTCCTGTGTATTTTTATTAGAGTTAAAACAATTTGTTTTAGAAGTTGTTTATGGTAAATGTTTATTAGTACTATGAAAGACTTCCATGGGGGATTTTTCTGAGTTGGCTATTTTTATTTGCTAAGTTATAATCCATTTGAATTATTCCTGTGGTCTTAAGCCACTTTTTAAAACAAACTGATATGATGCCCAAGATCCTGTACCTGATGCACAAGTTCATGGGCAACCACACTGGCCACCCTCTGTTGGTTTGATGAGGCTGATTCATTAGGGTCGTAAAGCAGGTTAGTTTCTCTGTAAGTGATGAGGCCCCAGTTCTCCATAGCACCAGTGCCAAAATCTGGAATAGCGATTTTATCTATGGAAAAAAAAGAGCCCAGTGAGAAATACATTCTTTCCATTTGTTCATAACATTTCTTACCAAATTAAGTTCTTTGGATGAATGTTTTTTAAAAAGGCTAAAAATAATTCCTTAGAGCGAAAAACAGTAATCCATTTGTGCAAACTTTTCAGTCCTAATGCACTCAAAATTTCCATGGACCCTTTTCTGCTGGTTCCAGATATCAATGTGTCTTTTTTTCCCCCCGCAACAAACATACAAATAGCAGCACTCTTCTAAATGCCTCTATAATTTTATGCCTTTTGCTTTCTCTGTACTTAATTTTTTATAAACACTTTTTTTTTTTTTTTTCATGATTTTCACCTAGGTAACACAGAGCATGTATTTGGGGGAATAAGCTGTGAAGAGAAAGAGAAATAAGTTTTCAAATAAGGACTTGGAAGTACAGAGTTTCTAAGTGTACAGAAAAAGATAATCGAGGATACAGAGTATCAGACAATACAAAAATTCCACTTTTCCCCTAATTCTATACAATTTGAGGTCAACCTCATTCCCTACCAATCTAATAGCTTACCACCCAACTACATGTATTAAATAAGTTAAAGAAATACGGAATTGACTATATTCTTTCTAAATTCCCTTCCAGATCTAAAATTTGGTGCTCTAGGTAGACTTTCTCTTCTTTATTTTTTGCTGGAGCCTGTAATGCCACCCATAATGTCTGACAGAGGAGACTATATTTATCAGTTCTATGCTAAATTCCAAAGCTCATCTTGTTAGCAGACAAAATATAACTTCCCCAGTAAATGAATTACAGTCAAAATGTATTTTTTTAAGTTAATACCTATGATTTAATTAAGGACTTAAGTGAAAATCAATTTAGTTTTCATTTCTCATATAAGAAAAGGCCTCCTCATTCTGGTTAAAAGAAACATTCTTAAAACTTTTTATAAAAGAGTAAAAATGGATATATTTCAAATGGAGGTAGTTTCCTTTTCATGCTATGTTCATTATCAGGTTTGGCTATTCTGACACAAGAATATAGTTTAAAAGGTGGATAAACATCCTCCTGAAAGTCACTATTTTATATATCGCACCTAATATTTAAACAAAAGAAAAATTTTACAGCTTCAGTCCTTCGGTGAGTATTGTCATTATAATTAATAAGATTCATTGCATTAACATTTTTGAGTATAATAAATGCAGGTGCTATTTTTAAGGAAACTCTAAGACAGAGTCAGCTCTGAAAGGATTGAAAATGCATATAAAAGAAGGTGAAGAAGGAATGAGAGCGATGAGGTAGGAAAGAGAGGAAGAGAAGAGAGAATTAAATTTGTAAGAGTCCACTTTCCAAGTTAAACTGGGTGGTACAAGTAAGATAAAGGGGAAAAGACTTTTAAGTTAATGAGCTTAAAATTTTATTAAATATCATTCTGATTTTGATGAAAAGTTGGTTATCTTCCAATCACCTGTAATAGTTGTTAGGCAATTGAAAAAAAAATTAAAATGGAGCTGTTGCCATTGGAGAGAAAAGGTAACATCTACAAACTTTCTCCGAACCACAGCTATGCAGAGCATGTGACATCCCAATTGCTTTGTATGGATAAATTAATTATTAAGGTAAGAGGAGATCAGAAATAGGGAAGTTAATTATTGATTGATTTTCTTGCTGTCTGCATTTTACCCCTACAGATATATATATATATATATATATATATATATATATATATATGGGTGTTACAATTAAAGTGGTGATTTGCTATTCACCCCTTAAGCTTTTTAATATGGCTTTCAGCTATTGATAGAATTGTCATAGTCACACTACTTTGAGCATGGGCTTGCTTTTATTTTAAAAAAATACATTCCTGGAAGAAGAACTCATGTTTCATTTTAACTGCTAGAGAAATTAGAAATAGTCTTGTAAAACAATGCAAAGATTGGAGTCACAATGGACTCATACCATCATTTGTTCCTATTATCTTCCAAACCATTGATGGTAGGGAGGTGATGTAAACTATTGAGAAGAGTACTGATTTTGAGATTTGGAAATAAAGGACTATTCATCTAGCTGATAAGAAAAGGGTACAGACATCATTCTCAGAGGACTTGAGAAGCAACTGGCTGGATCTTTCAGCATCTTTGGGATGATCATTGAATAACGATGAAATAATTGGAGGAAGCGAGGTAACTCAGGTGAAAACAAAGACAATATATTAAGAACAAGAAAATAACACGATTCTCACCTAATTTAGGAAGAGCATACTCCATAGCAAAGTATTCTTCAAAATAATCAAACACACTCTTAGTTATGTTTAAAGCATATTCAGCTGTTTGCTTTTGCTCTGGCTGAACATAAATGGTAAGCTATTAAAAAAAACACAAAAATTCAGTGAAATGTATTGCTTATTTGATAAAACAAAGCTGATATATGAATAATGGAAAGAGGATGGACTTTGGATTCAGATAAACATAATTTGAATTCCAGTTCTGCCTCAGACTAAGTACATGGTCTTAGACAAATCATCTCATTTCTCTGAGACTCATGCACAAAAGGGCAATACTGTTGCATCTCCACTGAGTTATATTAATAACTAGAAATAACAGAAGACATAATAACTGACAGTGTGATAGACATTTTTAGATGGTACTGTTTTCTATTGAGAAGATATATTGTCACTTAATGTGTGCTTATCCATCTCTCAATCACTTGTCTGTCTGCCTGCCTGAATATCTATCTATCTAATCTATTCATCCATCCATCCATTTGCCATCCTTCAATATATCCATCCAACCATCAACCTGTCTATATCTCTGTGTAATTTGTCTTTGCAGAAATGAAGTTATATGATTTTTCTCATCTGAAGAACTCTTGGTTATATACTTTCCTCTTGTGGTGTTTTATTCAGTGTTAACCAAATTATCCTTTTGGGACTTTAACTCTTTTATTCCCTGAGCCTAAAATATAATAATTCAAAATTTCCCTGGAAGATAAGCATCTTGGTAAGCTACATCAATTCTCTTAGTTGTTAAGGTATTAATTTTGTGATCCTACAATTTAATTCACAGCCATAGAGTCAATTCCAACTCATAGCGACCCCCATTGGGTTTTCAAGACTATAAAGCTTTACGGAAGAGACTGCTTCATCTTTCCCCTGCAAAGTGGCAGTTGGGTTTGAACCACTGATCTTTTGGTTAGCAGCCAAATGTCTTAAACCCAATACCACCAGAGAACCACCATTCCCTAAAGAAAGATATCCTGCTTAGTAAAGTGAAAGGTCAGCAAAAAAGAGGAAGACTCTCAATGAAATGGATTAACACATTACAATGGCTACAATGGCTACAGTGACTCCAACAATAGGCTCAGGTATAGCAAGGATTGTGAGCTGGCTCACGACCGACCGGGTGGTGTTTTGTTCTGTTGTACATAGGGTCACTGTGAGTAGAAGCTGACTAGATGCCAACAAACAACAATGACTTAATTTATAAATCAAACCAAATATAGGGCTTTTTTTTTCCATTTTAAGCATATAAGACATTACAAAAAAAAAAAAAAAAATGCCAAGAATCCTCCTAAATATAGTATTGTGCAAGTAGATGTGGACCCTGGATTCCAGGGCATAATTATGAACAAAAAGCATAGGTGTATAGACACTTCTAAGTAGGTGAAAAAGGAAAATTTGTTTCAGACAACTTGCGTCTCATAAAAGGTTGTGAAATATTTAAGTGAAATATACTAACTGAACCTACAACCTGATTCAAAGCCCTCAAGTAAAGTTTAAGATGGAGTCATCGGGTAAGTGCAAGATCATTTCCTTAACCAGAGCAGGTGACTCAAGAATAAATAAATAAATAAGAAATACATTGCTAGTTTTGGTATTTATTTAGGCATACATCTTGAGCTATCTTAGAAGTGCAGAACAGTGGAAAGATCCAATAATTTGAAGTTCAAGTTCTGAAAGAGCATGCCTTAAATAACCAGCGCTGGCTCAACTGTTCTCACATGTACTGGGTAAGTTATTCTTTCCTTATTTGCATAAATAAATATGTCTTCTTCTTCATCCCAGAAGGCAAAACAGCTCACTCAATTATTATCCTAGTGTTCTTGCCAGAAGCACTTATACATTTCTTCACTGCCCTCCTGTTCTTTTTGTAAATAATAGCAAGAAATTTCCAGGGAGTTAAATGAAACTAAAGAGTCAATTGGTGACCATCAATAAATCAAAGATAATTGCTCCATTAGTGCCTAAGGCACTTGACTGCTAACAAACCCACCAGCCACTCCTCGAAAGGAAGGAAGGTTGAGCAATCTACTTCTGTAGCGATATTGCCTGGAAACCCAAGGAGGGGTCACTATGAGTCGGTAGGATTTCATGGCACAAAACAACAACAACAACAATGTTGTAAACAGAAATTCTCAGATTTTATTTTGTCTGTGAGTTAATCCGTGCGCCAAACCTCAGTCAGATTTTCTACCACATCTGTTCTCTACCATTAAAGACTTCAGGAAGAGCCGCTCCTCCAGACTCTACTATTGTCTACAAACTCGTGCTTTTGGGCTTCATTTCAGGAGTTATTATACAAATGAAACGAAATTGGCCTCTGTGGATTAGTCCTAGGTTTTATTTATTTCTTTATAACAGGATCTGTTAGCCCCAAATCTCACCAGTTCCAAACTAAAATTTTCACACATCCCATTTTTTAATAAAATAGCCAAAATAAGCATTTTTAAAAACTATTTAGAGCCTGTCTACATTGCATATCACACAATTCTTTTCCACCATGTGCTAGCCATAGATAAGATAAGCCTTGATGCTGCTCTTCTGAGCTTCCTGACCCAGCGACATCACCTAGACACTAAGCACTCCACCTCTTGGGAGTTTTCTGGCTTTATTTCCCTTTCATTGGCTCCCTGAGTTGCTTGCCTTTGGAAGGTCTCCTGCTGCGAGGGACTGCCCAGCCCCCTCACATGCAAACTATTAACCCATGGGCCTGGATAGCTTGTTGTGCAATACTGCCATCTTGTAGTCAAACCGTTTTCCTTGATCAGCCTGAACTTTTTCAAACTCACCACAGTAATGGAAAGAGAAGAGAATGGAAGAACAGATACCAGTGAAGCCTTCCAACATAGCTGGAACAATGAAGAGAAAGACTCTATGTGCTCTTTCTACCAAAATCTTCTTGTTTCCTATGCCAATAGATCAACAGGCTTAAGCTGTCTCAGAGGTGAGCTTCTGAGACAGTCTAATCTCCTGCTGCCTTCACTCCTCCTCTACTCTGTTTTTCCTGTTCTCTAGCCTCATCTTTAACATGTCTTCCATCTGCATCTTCTTCCTTTTTCTCTGGGCTTTGGTGGAGATGATTAACTTCCCTCCATCATCTTCTAAGCCTCACTGTTTCCATTCATGACAAACTTCAGCAAATTATCCCTGAACTTTCATCACATTTTTAAAAAATTGCTATCTTTCTGGTTTCCACCCTGTAGGCTTGTTTATAGATAGCCATATTGAAATAACATGAAGGACGGAGACACAAATGCAGTTGCTTACTTGTTCTTTATCCTTTATATATGCTTTTATTGCTCAAAGAATCCATAGAAGACTAAACATTTATAGGTCTTCAAGAACCTAACGTTTTTGCACAGAAGTTTATATAGATCAGTTTTTAAAGACAGCAAGTTCTGTAAGCAAATTGAATTACCTTGACATCTCACTGTTGGACACCATTAGTCATGTCTCAAAGCCCTGAATCTATTAAGCTAGTGGCAGTTTTTAACATCTGATATTTCTAAAACTTATATTCAGCTGAACATTCTTTGGGAAAGTGTGATGTATCTGCTATAACATTGATGCTGTTGTTTTTCCCCAGTCATATTAGAACCTACTGTTAAGAAGGCTTTTATTGTTGTTAGGTGCCGTCAAGTCAGTTGCAACTCATAGCAACCCTATGTACAACAGAATGAAATGCTGTCTGGTCCAGCACCATCCTCAAGTCAGTGGTATGTCTGAACTCATTTGCACAGCCACTGTGTCAATATATCTCATTCAGGATCTTCTTCTCTTTTGCTAATCCTCCAATTTACCAACCATGTTGTCTTCTCCAGGGACTGGTCAGTCACTCCTTATATCCAAAGTATGTGAGATGAAATATCACTATCCTTACTTCTAAGGAACATTCTGACTGTATTTTCTCCAAGACAGACTTATTCATTCACCCGTCAGTCCATCATGTGCTCAGTATTCAATAAAATAGATTGACACAGTGGCTGCAACAATGAGCTCAAGTATAGTAAGGATTGTGAAGACGGTGCATGACTGGGCAGTGTTTCATTCTGTGGTACACAGGGTCACTATGAGCTGGAGCTGACTTGGTGGCACCTAACACCACCACCACCACCACCTTTCATAGTTCAAAAACTCCTGAATTTCAATATACAACTGCCCACAAAATTTTCAGTTCATGTTTTTAGTTTTTATTAAGAATTTTGGAGTCCCTGGATGGTACAAAAGTTTAACACACTCTGCTATTAATTGAAAGGTCAGAGGTTCAAGTCCACCCTGAGGCTCTTAGGCCTGATGATCTACTTCTGAAAAATCAGCCATTGAAAACCCTATGGAGCACAGTTCTACTATGACGTCATATGGATTTGCCATGAGGTGGAGGCAACTCTACAGCAACTGGTAAATTTAGAATTAAAGTTTGAAGGAGAATTGTACAAATGAGAAAAACGAGGTCTAACATCACAATTAAAAGTAGACCTGATACTAGAATTCAAAGTTCAAAGAGTTTATTCTTTCACTACATCATACTGCATCTTTACTCCTAAAATTGAAACTTAACTTTCCTTAGTCATAAAATGATAACAATATCTGTCTCATAAGCTTATTGTTATAATTATATAAGTAATATATAAACAGCTTGCCATATAATAGTTTTATGCATCTGTGGTGGTTATGTTTGTGTGTCAACTTGGCTGGGCCTGGTTGAGGGGCTGGGAAGCTGGTGATAGTTATTGCCCATGATGAGACTGGCAATCAACTCCATGGTGGGATCTACCACAAGCAGCTGAGTAGCTGCCTTTGGGATGTGGTCTGCTTCCTGTATATAAGGAGAA
>NW_006921658.1:6722877-6724541 GCF_000298275.1 Orycteropus afer afer
CTGTGTGGTTTGGTAACATTGGGACTGTGCCTTTTTATTTGTTAACCTTGGGCTTGGCAGCCTCAGCAGCCAACAGCTGTCTGAGTGAAGGAAAGTCTCTAGCTTCAGTGGGCCAGGAGCCGGAGGAAGAGCTGAAGCTCAAGACTGAGGGGCTTTCACCCAGCAACTAAAGCTTGACACTTTGAATTTGGACTTAAACCCTCCAAGCTATGAGAGAATAAACTCATGTTTGTTCAGCCATCCCATCTGTGGTATATTCTTGTCAGAGTGGCCGTAGATACCCAGAACAGCATTCTATCCAGAATATTAGTATCATTACAAATAATATATTGGATTATTTATTAACTTTTGTGATTCCTTTGTCTTCACTTTTATGTAAGTGATATGCAGACTGTGATAGCTATGTTGCCATTAGAAACATTAGGGAAATCAGAAGAAAAAAGTCAATGCCAATATTTTGACTTCCAAAATAGGTTCTTGATATGCACACAATAAATTTGAAAGCAAAAACCATTTGATTTGTAAGAACCTGGTTGGAAAGACTTTTTTGTTGTTGTTGTTAGGTGCCATCCAGTTGGTTCCAACCCCTACTAACCCAGGTTCCAAAGGGGACCAGAACAGATCAAGGAGTCAGCCACAGGGACCCAGGTGAGGAGAGGGAGCCCAGGTCATGCCCCACACACAGCAAGGTGGGAAAGCAGAGAAAGGACAGAAAAGGCAACGGGGACTGGAACAGGTCAAGAAATTAGCCACAGGGATCCAGGTAAGGGTGGTTGGAGAGGTTTCCAACAGCTAAGGGAGACAAACTTGTTTGTCAGTTTGTCCTACTCTGGCAATGTGTTGCTGTGAGTCTAGAAGCTGTGCAACAGGTGTTTCAAACCCAGTGGGGTACACATGATACACAGGTATCAGCCCAGCTTGCAGACTGAGACAGACTAGGAAGAAGGAAGGGGCCACACACTTCTCAAAAAATTGGCTAGGGAAAACCTTAGGAATAGCAGAGGAACACTGTCTGATACATTACTGCCCAATTTTATGAATAGTCTGGACACATTGTCCAATACAGAGGAGAAAGATGAGTCACTTAGCTTAGAGAGCTCCCAAAGTAGGACTGGGCAAGAGCTGCATTCCCAGAGTAAAAATCAGCCTTACTTATATGGATAAGATAAAGCTTTCAAGACCTCCATTTGCTGATGTGGCATCACTCAAATTGAGGAGAAACAGCTACAGACATCCATTAATAATCAGAACATGGAATGTATGAAATATGAATCTAAGAAAATTGGAAGTTGTCAAAAATGAAATGGAACACATAAAGATTGATATCCTAAGCTCTAGTGAGCTGAAATGAACTGGCTTTGGCCATTTTGAATCAGACAACGATATGATCTACTATGCCAGGAATGACAGTTTAAAGAGAAATGGCATGGCATTCATCATCACAAAAGATGTTTCAAGATCTGTCCTGAAGTATAAGGCTGTCAGTGATAGGATAATATCCATACACCTACAAGGAATACCCATTAATATGACTACTATTCAAATTTATGCACCAACCACCAAAGCCAAAGATAAGGAAATTGAAGATTTTTTTTTTTATCAACTTCTGCAGTCTGAAATTGACTGAACATGCAATCAGCATGAGTTAATTATCACTGGTGACT
>NW_006921658.1:6725018-6728021 GCF_000298275.1 Orycteropus afer afer
AGAGACTCTGAAACTTGCCCTTGAGGGTAGAGTAGCTAAAGCAAATGGAAAAAAATGACAAGATAAAAGAATTGAACTGAAGATTTCAAAGAGTAGCTTGAGCAGACAAAGCCAATTACTATAATGAAATGTGCAAAGACCTGGAGTTAGAAAACCAAAAGGGAAGAACACACTCGGCGTTTCTCAAGCTGAAACAATTGAGGAAAAACTTTACATCTCAAGTTGCAATATTGAAAGATTCTTAGGGCAAAATACTGAATGATGCAGGAAACATCAAAAGAAGATGGCAGGAATACACAGAGTCACTGTACCAAAAAGAACTGGTCGCTCTTCATCTATTTCAGGAGGTGGCATATGATCTAGAACCAATGATACTGAAGGAGGAAGTTGAAGCTGCAATGAAGGAATTGGTGAAGAACTATGCTCTGGGAATTGACGGAATACCCACTGAGATATTTCAACAAATGGATGCCGCACTGCAGGCTCTTGGTTATGTCAAGAGCTTTGGAAGACAGCTATCTGGTCAACCGACTGGAAGAGATCTATATTTGTACCCATTCCAAAGAAAGATGATCCCACAGAATGTGGAAATTATAGAACAATATTATTAATATTGTATGCAAGTAAGATCTTACTGAAGATAATTCAAAAATGGTTGCAGCGGTTTATTGACAGAGAACTGCCAGAGGTACAAGCTGGATTCAGAAGAGGACATGGAACAAGTGATATCATAGCTGCTGTCAGATGGATCTTGGCTCAAGGCAAAGAATACCAGAAAGATGTTTACTTGTGTTTTATTGACTATGGAAAGGCATTTGATTGTGTGGCTCATGACAAATTATGGATAGCATTGAGAAGAATGGGAATTCCCAAACACTTGATTATACTCATGAGGAACCTGTACCTTGACCAGGAGGCTGTCATTAGAACAGAACAAGGGGACACTCATGGTTTAAAATCAAGAAGGGAGTGAGTCAGGATTGTATCCTTTCCCCATACTTATTCAATCTATATGCTGAGCAAATAATCCAAGAAGCTGGACTATATGAAGAAAACATGGCATCAGGATTGGAGGAAGAATCACTAACAACCTGAGATACACTGATAATACAATTTTGCTTGCTGAAAGTGAGGATGACTTGAGGCACTTACTAATGAAGATTGAAGAACGCAGTCTGCAGCATGGATTACATCTCAATATAAAGAAAAGAAAAATCCTCACTACTGGACCAATAAGCAGCATCGATAAATGGAGAAAAGATTGAGGTTGTCAAAGAATTCATGTTGCTTGGTTCTATAATCGACGCCAATGGAAGCAGCAGTCAGGACATTAGATGACGTGTAGCACTGGGCAAGTCGACTGCAAAGGAACTGTTTCAAGTGCTGAGGAGCAAGAATGTCTCCCTGAGGACTAAGGTGCGCCCGACACAAGCCATGATATTTCCAATTGCCTCATATGCATGTGAGAGCTGGACAATGAATAAGGAAGACCAAAGAATTTGAGTTGTGGTGCTGGCAAAGAATGCTGAAAGTACCCTTCTAAAAGAACTAACAGATCTATCCTGGAGGAAGTGCAGCTGAGATGCTCCTTGGAAGTGAGAATGGCCAGCCTTCATCTCACCTACTTTGGTCATGTTGTCAGAGGGGACCATTCCCTAGAGAAAGATGTCATGCTTGGTAAGGTGGAGGGTCGATGAAAGAGGGGAAGGCCTTCGACAAGATGGATTGACACGGTGGCTACGACAGTGGGCTCAAGTATAGCAAGGATCATGGAGCTGGTGCGGGATTGGGTGGTGTTTTGTCCTGCAGTGCATGTGGATCTTGGGACAAAGTACATTGTGGAAAATGGTGCAATCCAAATAAAAGCTGTAGTTTATTGTATCAATATTTGTTTCTTAGTTTTGATATGTGCCTGATAAATGGTTAGATATGATGTTAACATTAGGGGAAATTGAGTGAAGGCTACATGAGCATTCTCTTGTGTCTCTTCAACTCCTCTGCAAATCTAAAATTATTTCAAAATAAAAAGTTGAAAAGTATATCCCTGAATAAGCAATGTTAGTTTTTCCCACTAAGACTATTTCTATGTAGGGAAATACACAAATTCAAATCCATGATATTCTTCCTGCTCTGGACCAATCTTTCTAATCTAGACAAACAATGGACTAAGATGGAAGCAAGGGAGAAGACATAGACAAGGAGAAAGGATGCCTTCACGGTTGTAATTTTAAGTGCAATTATCCAGGAAATATCCTATAATACTTTTGGTTGTTGTTGTTGTTGTTGTTATGTGCCGTCTAGTCGGACCCAACTCATAGCGACCCCTCCTTGAGTTTCCAAGGCAGTTTCACTATGGAAGTAGATTGCCCAACCTTCCTTCCCAGGAGTGGCTGGTGGGTTTGAACCGCCAGCCTTCTGGTTAGCAGGTGCAATATATTAATCTTTTAACTGAATTTTTAGAATTAACATGATTATACGATAAACCTAATTAAATGGATACCATGAAATACTCTCTAATTGTTCCTATTCACAATCTCCAATTGCTCTTATTTACATATCCTTTTTTATAAAAGCCAGAGGTCAAATGACACAAAGAAATTTAAAACCCAATTAGAATCTGTTCTTTCTCAAGGACTGGACTATCCTTGTCATTTAACTTGTCCTGACTTTGGTTCATAGAAGACTGCTGCAAAGTCAAATATTCTGACAAAATTCCTGAGGTGATAGGTCAAATGTATTTTAGACAGCACATAAAATTAGCTTATATAAGATTATATAATAACATAAAATTAGTTTATATAAGGTAAAATCTCGGAAGGAAGGTTGGGCCATCCTACTTCCGTAGTGATACTGCCTCGGAAACCCAAGGAGGGGTCGCTATGAGTCAGGTTTGACTCAACGGCACATAACAACAACAACAACAACAAGGTAAAATGGATAATTTTTCTTTTTTTATATTATATTTCCTCTTCCCAACTTCCTCTAATGTGTGTGTACTACATT
>NW_006921658.1:6728216-6739043 GCF_000298275.1 Orycteropus afer afer
TTCTTTGTTATGGCTCTTGCAAGCACAGTTTTTATCCATAACTCAAGAACTGGTTCATATAATTAAATATTCATACAATCTCTCCATACTTTGTACAGTTTGTTTGTGTTTGTTTGTTGCAGGGGTGAAAATTCAGTAATTTTATTTACTTTAAGACTCTTATGCAATCAACTAAACCTAAAAAAGACTTCAGGAGTAGAATTGCCAACATAGTTTTAAGAGAATTCTTGCCATCCTTGGTTGGCCTCAACATTGACTTGTTGCTAAACTCTTCATGTTACTCGTTCTTTTTCAAGACTGAACCAATGTGTAATGCAACTAATCTTCCAAAAAGAAAAAAAAAAAAGCAGAGCTTTAAGTCTTCTGAACTGCCTTCAAATTTCAGTTAGCTTTTTTTCTTAACAAAATTTCTAGGACTGGATCCTCTAAATTTTTCACATTAGCAACTAAAAAACATCTGCTTTACTCTCGCAAAGCAAACAATTATGAAAAACACAGGTCGTGACTACATGTTTATTGATATAAACAAATTCTTGCAAGAAAGGTAAACACATCCAAAAGAGTTTAAGCAGGGTATAATACATTCTTTGATTGTCCAATATAATCTGATTATGAACAGCAAGTGATTTGTGTACCAGAATAATACTGTCAGAGCAGAGCAGATAGCAATGGTTATTTGATTCATGAATTTTCCTACTAAAAATGTCTACATTATACAACAGTGACCTAGCTCTATCTTTTACTTATTCATTTATTTTTAACTGAAAGAGTTAATATAGTTGGGTCAAGATGATGCAGAAAAACTGAGGCTTTCATGTATCCCTTCTGTTCCTAACACATAGAAATGACAGAAATAATAATAATAAAAAAGAAGCCCATAAGACATATCTTGGCTCTGAAAAATATAAATATCTCTGTGCAGTTAACAAAAATGCAGAGCAGAGGATAGAAAGTGAAGCTATAGCTTTGTCTGGTTGTGAAAAGAGGAGGTGAGAAATAAGTTTCCCAAGTTCAGTGCCAAGCCATGGTTTGAAGATCCATTTTTCAAATTCTGACTACTCTTTTTGATTGTTTTCTCATAGATTTCTCTTTTGATGTTATGGTGACCACATCTCTTGAATGTCTCTGTGTGTGTGTGTGTGTGTGTGCATGCTTCATTTATTTTTGGATGTTTTAAAAATTATCTTCTATTTCTCCAATGATTACTATTTATTTAGCCCCATGGTGATTTTCTGTTTATTTATCTTGGATTTTCTCCTTTATGTTGCTTGTTTTCCTCATGTGCCCAGTTATCTTAGGCTGTTTGTTCAGCTTTAAGAATTTAGAACTGTGAGACTGGTGTGGGTTTGCTCTGATGCTAAGTTTAAGTAGATTTAAGTAGGGTGGTTTTCCTTTAATTCTCTCTGGAGTGGGAATCAGACAGGGAGCATTTTGTACTTGGGTGTCAACTGTTGGATTTCAATTTGGAGTGAGTGAGTAGGAGCCAGGCAGGGAACCTCCCAAATGCTGGAGAGGAGGAATTTACTGTGGAATACAACAACATTCACACTAGATGCCTTAAAATTCTCCATAGGTCTGTTCAACTTTTTAAGGAAACAACCCCAAAGTTCTGTTTTTGTTTTTGTTTTTGCCAGAGGGAAATTTCTGGTTGCTTGTTTTCCATAGAAGGGGTGAAGGGAGAAGGGATGCCAGGAGATGCCTGCTTTGCACATTCCACATCTCTTTCACTGAATTCTTTAGACAAGAGCCTGGAGGATGTTTCAAAGGGGGGTATGACTCTCTGCTCCTCTCTTATTAAATGGATGATCAGAAACTAATGCATTATGACAATATTATCTTCATTTCCAACTGAAATGATGGAACTTCACAGACTTAAGATAGAATGTTATGCTCTTGGCTTTTATAGAAAAACAATTTAAAATATATTTACCATTTAAAGACATTTTGAAATCTTTTGTCAAATTTCCCATTGTAATACTCCAAATCTTTTACACAAAATTCATCAATAAAGCCCAGTTAACCAACCAGTGCAGGATTTAATGACTCACCCAGCTAACTTAGTTACCTTACAAGTAAGTGTTCTTGGTCAGAAGACCAAATGATAGAGTCATACTGGAAATTCAAGCTCACTGTCACTATTATAAAACAATTCCACATACAATATCCTGTGTTGCTTGTTTAGTTTTTACTTATAAGGCTTTATCATTGTATACTAAATTGTTTAATTTTTCTCCTTGCCCAGAGCATGATCATAAATTTTAAAATTGGCATAGAAAACATCTGCATATGGAAAAAGACAGTGGTGAGACAGAAGGCAGCTTCAAACAAAAATTGCATGTTTGCTATGAGATTGAATACAGAAACACATTTGATTAATATTCTCACTTCTATATTAAGCAAAAGAAGTGCCAGTGACTGCACACAACACAACCTGGTAAAAGCAGCTTCCTCTTTCCGGTGACATTTCTTTTTCACACCTACTATTGCCTGCTCCACTGGTAGTGTGCCCTTTACCACAAATGAAAGTCACATCAAAGCCACAGCTGTGGCAAGGAAAAGACAAAAGGTGGATGAGTCATTATGGTATAAAAAACCAAACTCACTGCCATAGAGTTGATTCCGACTCATAGTGACCCCTACAGGGTTTCCAAGGCTGTAAATCTTCATGGAAGCAGATTACCTCATCTTTCTTCATCTGGAGCATCTGGTAGTTTCAAACCATGGACCTTTTGGTTAGTAGCCAAATTCCTTAACCACTATAACACCTGAGCTCCTTCTCATTATGATATACAGCTCCTTTAAAAGGCATTGGACAGTCCCTCATTTAGTATAATTTGGATTTAGGGCAGGCAGTATGAGAAGCTCTGATGGCGTAGTGCTTAGGCATTTGACAATTAACCCGAAGGCTGGTGGTTCAAACCCACCAGCCACTCCTCAGAAGGAAGATTGGGCAATCTACTTCCATAGAGATACCACCTTGGAAACCCAAGGAGGGGTCACTATGAGTTGGAAACAACTCCATGGCAGTAAGTTTGATTTTTTTTTTTTTTAATAAGCAGTATGGTGGAAATTTTAGATTAGGATATCACAATGTCAACTCCTACTGCACCAAAAGAAAGGTATATTTTTCTGGGAGCCAGTTTGACAGGAAATGGAGAATCCCATCCCTTCCCCTCAATTATACATGAAGAGGTAAATATATATATATTGTTGTTGTTGTTGTTATTTGCCATCTAGTCGGCCCCGACTCATAGCGACCCTTCCTTGGGTTTCCAAGGCAGTATCACTACAGAAGTAGATTGCCCCATCTTCCTTCCGAGGAGTGGCTGGTGGGTTTGAACCACAAGTCTTCTGGTTAGCAGTCAAGTGCCTTAGGCACTACCCTACCAGAGCTCCTATAATATTAATTATAATATATAATTATATGAAGCCCTCATATAATCTTTGCAACATAATAATTTTATATTTGTATAATATGTGTGTATATGTGTAATATGTGGCACAGAGGTGGATTAACTAATAGACAAACTGAGTAAATACTTGGAACATAAGCAAAAGAGGGGCCCCTTCGTGGTGCCTAAGGCATTTGACTGCTAACCAGAAGGCTGGCGGTTCAAACCCACCAGCCACTCCATAGAAGGAAAATTGGGCAATCTACTTCCATAGTGACCCCCCCCCAAGGAGGGGTCGCTATGAGTCAGATCCAACTTGACAGCAGTGAGTTTGGTTTTGTTTTGGTGAAAATAGGTAAAGTTATTTGGTTTTTCAAAAGAAAATGATTGAAGTAGTCATCTTGATTTTTTTAAAAAAAGCTTTGTACTTTCTTACACTTTTAAAAAATGCTTTATTGTCTTTTTGAATTAAATATAGGAGCACTTAAACTTTTTAGTGCTTAGTTACCCTAAGGGCTTTTATCTACTTCTGATTTCCTGATCCTTCTCTATTGAGTATTCCACCTCAACACATATTCCCAACCATTTCACTAAATAAAGCATGTTCAATTATTTTTATAAATTTATGCTGGTATCCTTATGAGCTAGCTTTTGATTTATAATAAATTTTACCCTTAAAATAATTCAAGACCCAAATGACTTCTGTGTCTTTCATACTTGTTTATTTTTCAACTATTTCCTTGTAGTTTATATTTTTCTATACTGTTTAGTGTATAATCAAGCTCATAGACCATGGAGACTGATGGGCTTTCCTGGCTTATTTTGTGGAGGAAGACTATTTTAAAAAGGTAGAAAAGTAATCAATCCCAAATGCATAGGTAATTAACTTTAAAAATGTTATGTGACTTACAGGTTTTCCACTCTTTGATATTTCCTCTACACTCACAAATTGATGTACAGCAAAGCACACTAAGTAAGTACTCATGGGGACAGACTTCTGGAAAGTTGTTCGAGTCCATTTATCATCCACCGACTCTTTTTTCTACGGAAAATAAAAGGTAATTTTTTATTCATGAAAAATATCAAGCATACACAAAACAAAGAAATGTTTGATTCAAACCTAGCTTTCTAGTCAGAAGTCCTTTGTCAAAGCTTGGAGGTAAAATTTTTTGTGGTGATACTGAAAAGACTAAAGAAAAAGTCCTTTTATTTTCAGTACTGTGAAGCATTTTCTAGTTATAAGAGCAATTGAACTATACACTGTACTAGGGTTCTCAGGAAGAAATAAAATTTTGATTATGATATAAACTAGACAGGAATTTGTATTTTTACACTGAATTCATGATCCTGATCATAACATTTGAGAGGATACTCTGATTCATTAAAATATATAATATATAATATTAATAATTATAAAAAACAAGAAAAGAATACTGTACAATGCCTTGCACAAAGTAAGAACTACATATTGCCAATTGGACTATAAGTAGGAAGGCAATTGGCATATCAGGTAAAGCAGTGTTACCTTTTCTGTCTCTGGTTTTCTCCACAAAAGAACCGTGGTGTAGTCATTAAAACCACTGCCTTGGTTACCATGGAGAGAAATAAGGATTTCATTGCCTAATTCTACTGCCTCAATCTGATTTCCTGTCCATGCCAGCCCTGCCTTCCTCATACCAATCACAATCCTAATATTTCAGCCATGAATACTTGTCCAACTCCTGCTACCATTGTTTAAATATTTTCACGCTCCCTGGTAGCCACTCTCTATTTTACACTATAATGGGAAGCTTTAAAAAGGATTTAGGAGAAACAGGTTATACTAGATTTGATGCATCAATGACAAGGCAAGCCTGTGTGTGCATGTGCTTGAATAAAAGTGTTGGGGCTCCAGTGAAGTTATTCTACGATTAAAAACCTAGTAGTATTTTGGTGGGAGCTCTGGTAGCGTAGTGCCTAAGGCACTTGACTATTAACCAGAAGGCTGGCGGTTCACACCCACCAGCCACTCCTCGGAACTGCACTCTGCAGAATGAAAAGGTTGTGTGGGGAAGTCTGACACAGGAGTTGGCAAAGCTTGCCTTCTTTCTCTTCCCATTTTCACTCCATCTCCAGTCCATTCCAAAACTTCCTAATGACATTTTACCCTGATCCAATGTTCTGGATCTGTGTGTCATACTTTAAGTTTATCCTTTCCCCTTTCTTCTCCAATCAAAACTCAATTTCCCAGGTACCTGACACCAGAAGAAAACAATTTGGTAATCGAAATCACACTCTGAGGCATGGATGGTTGATGACAGTTTATATTTTAACCCTAAAGTTTTGGTTTGTTCTACCTTTCTTTTCCATGTTTTATAAAAAATATTTTAATGAAAAAAGATGGCTTTGATAATACTTTAGGTTGAAACCAAAAACAAAACTCACTGCTGTGGAGTCAGATCTGACTCATGGCGACCCCTCCTTAGGTTTCCAAGGTAGTATCGCTACTGACGTAGATTGCCCAGCCTTCGTTCCTAGGAGTGGCTGGTGGGTTTGAACTCCAGCCTTCTGGTTAGCAGTCAAGTGCCTTAGGCACTACGCCACCAGAGTTCCTCAATATCTTGGGTAGTGGATAACAGAATAATAGAAATACAATTTTGAGCAAGATGTTCTTTAGGTATTCGGTAGTTGCCAATTATGCTTAAGTATGAGCCCAATCCTTTTATATGTCAAATGCATAAGGTATAATAAACCTCAAATTTCTAATAATGACATTTTAGTTAAATACATCACCCATTATGGGGATGAAGAGCAATAACAGAGGAAAAAGAGTCTATGTTAATTAATAATTATACAGACAGAATTTATTGTACATAGCCTGTTATTTATTTATTTACTTATTTAACATTTAACAAGCACTTCCTATTCACCAGAAAATCTATGAGCATGGTGTTCACTGGAGTTGGCTTCCTCAACCAGTGTTTAATTTTTTTTTTTTTTTTTTTTGCATCATTAGTCTGCATTCAGTAAAACTGGGTTTTTATTCAACTACAAACAAAAGGATAGTGACTAGGCCCTTGAATAATTTAAAGTCTGTAATTTCATTAGTTTGCCATAAGTAGAAAATTCATTCCGTTGAACCCAAATGATGTATATCCATTGTATTCTTCATTGTTTAGAAACTCCAAAATGGCCTTTTGACTGGACTGTGGCAACTTGGAGCTCTGATAGCATAGTGCCTAAGACATTTGACTGCTAACTAGAAGGCTGCAGGTTTAAACGCACCAGCCACTCCTCAGAAGGAAGGTTGAGCAATCTACTTCCATAGTGATATGGCCTCAGAAACCTAAGGAGGAGTTGTTATGAGTCGGATCTTACCCTACAGCAGTGCATTTGGGTTTTTGTTTGGTGGCAACTTGAGTTAAAGACTTCTCAAACTCAAGGAAAGGAAAAAAGAGAGAACTTGGCAAAATATACTATCAATTCTCTAAATAAACTTATAGTGTATAATTAATTTTAAAATTTAGTGGATTCTCTTCCATAGCAAATCATTGTAAATACACTATCTGTATAAATAAAAAAAAATTCAAAAATACTCACCGCCACTGGCATATTTGAAACTGCATTATATTCTTTGGGGTGGATGATAGATATATTGTAAGTTGCCTTTTTGTTGGGTTCATCAAAACAGGGGAAGGATTTCCTGGCATCTGTTGGTTCATGATCAGTGGCTGCTATGCTCCTTAGAAACAAACACACAGACAAACAAATTTATGTTGCATCTTCTGATGGTCCCTGTGTTTCTATTGCTTTAGAAATAATAATAATAATAATGTGATTATTGGCTAGTGAATTTCTTGAAATGAGTTTCCATTTAGAAAACTGTCAGCTGTCAATGCCTTTCCTGGGATATTTAAGTTACTAAAGAAATGACCACCCTGAGAAGGTTTCATATATTTAACTCTAATATTCAGATATCTTGGTGCCATAACTAAAAATCTATGAACTGCAGAGGAGCAAACCTAAGTTCATTTATGAGGTATCACTCTCTCTACCTCCAAGCCATAGAGCAACAAGTAGATAAACACGAAGCCAAACACAAAGGCTTGTTTCTAACTGTCCTTGTGAGAAGGGAACAGATGTGTTCTGTCATAGAGTAGAGGAGTACATTCCAGAGTCCATAGCTCCTGTCCCTAATGGGACTTTCTTCCCAGTTCATGTTACACCAGGAGCAAAACCCTCAGTTTCATTTCTGTGCAAAAAGCATTGTCTGTGCAACCTCCCAGGTGAAGTTAGCTTTGGTCTAATTCAAAATCCAGGTTTTAAAAACTTTTTATTGTGATTTGGGTGCAATTTTATAAAACATATTCATTTAGCATTCAACAGTTCATACACATTTTGTTTTGTAATACTGATTATAATCCCTACAATGTAACACCTCTCCTCCCATTTCCTCCCTGTGGTTACCCCTTCCTTGTGTCCTTCTTAACTGTGCATTCCTGCCTGTCTAGCTTTCTCCCTGTGCAAATGCTGCCTTTCTGATCTCCCATGGTAGACTGCTACAAGGTGTACATCTTCCTGGAGTAGTTGTTCAGCTTGTAGTCATTTCTATTGTTGGCTGGGAATTAAATCACGGGAGTGAGTCCTGTTACAGAACCAAAGGGTGACTTGGGGTCATAGCTTTGGGGTTTTACCAGTCTCCATCTAACCAATGGGAACCCTGGTAGCATAGTGCCTAAGGCACTTGACTGCTAACCAGGAGGCTAGTGATTCAAACCTACCAGCCACTCCTTGGAAGGAAGGTTGGGCAATCTACTTTCGTAGTGATACCACCTCAGAAACCCAAGGAGGGGTCACTATGAGTCAGGGCCAACTAGATGACACATAACAACAACAACAACATCTGACCAGTAATCCTGGTCCCAAAGCCCACTTTTGAAAAGAGACAGCAGCATTTTTTTTGTGAAGCCCTGGTGGCATCGTGGTTAAGTGCTTGGCTGCTCACTGAAAGGTTGGTGGTTCAAACCCATCAGCCACTGTGCAGGAGAAAAGACTTGGCAGTCTGCTCCTGTCACCTTGAGTCACTATGAGTCAGAATTGACTTGATGACACATGACAACAAAAACAATTAGGCATATGTTTTTTTGTAAGCTAAAATATTTAATGTTTCCATCATTTCAAAATGAAAATATTTTTTCTAAGTAATACTTCAAAAATCAATGAACACATCACTCGTTACATGTAGATATATCAAAGTGAAACAGTGTTGTGTATTTATTTGCTCATTAGAAAAACTAAGCCAAGTAAGAAAGTATAAAAGAAGGGAAAAGTAAAGAAATGTTGACTTATATTCATTAACAATTTGTCTAAGGAATATTTTCCCTTCAGGATTCTCAGGTAGTGAGGAAGGCATATCATAAGGTAATCAAAGTTAAATTATAAGATATATTCATTCATCCTTGGAATATTTATTGATTCATCCTCTTCTCTCCCAATACATACCCATACACACATGTACCAGTCATTATTCTTGGAACTAGGAGCTCTAGTGGCATAGTGCCTAAGGCATTTAACTGTGAACCACAAGGCTGGCAGTTCAAACCCACCAGCCACTCCTTGGAAGTAAGATTGGGCAGTCTACTTCCAGAGTGATACTGCCTCGGACACCCAACGATGGGTCACTATGAGTGGGACCCGACTCGATGGCAGTGAGTTTGGTTTCTAGTTTTGGTATTCTTGGAACTGAGCAAAAACAAAGACAATATCGATTTGGTACCTGGTTCCTTACCAGGTGATACATAATGAACATGTGATCAAATAATTTAGAAGAGTGAGGAGGCTTATACAGAAAATAAAACACAAGAAGTGAGAATGACTCAGGAAAAGTGGTGACCAACATCAAGTACTTAGGTATAGTAGTCAAGGATGATCTCTCTGAGTAGGCGATGGTGTACTGAGATCTGAATAATGAGAAAAAGCCAGATAGGTAAAGATAAGAAAAATGTGTTCTAGAGTTCTGGTAAGATGGTGGAATAGGCAGAAAGACCACACAGACCCTCTTCAACAGAGGAAAGGGGAACCAATTAACACAGATACAGAAGATAATCCTGGATCCCTGAGCCTTGAAGAGAAGGATATAGAAGTAGACTAAACTCCATCTAGCAGAAGAATTTGCATGAAAACACCAAAAAAGGAGACATATAGACCTGCAGTCTGGCAGTGATGTGATCCTGATAGCACAGCTGGCTTGGATATTGCATAGTGGTGGTAGGACCTAAGAATTAACCTAAAAATCAGCCCTGCTAGCCAGGGACTGCACAGAGGACTACTCTGGTGGCTGGTGAATAAAAGGGGAAGCAATGAAGAAGGTGGGCTGAGCTGTGGACTTTTGCCTGTCTGGAGGGTACAGCCATTTTGAATGTCTACAAGTGGCTTGACCATTTTGGATATTTAAAGTGACAGCATTCTTTCAGATTCCAGGGACTTAAGAACAGGCTCCTCTTGCCAGGAACCGCAAGCACATTCCAGACTCAGACAACTGGAAAGGTGTGACATTCCCCTTGTAACTCTTATACCCCACACCCACTTGGTGAACAGAGATGTGGCCCTCCCTCACTCCCATACACCTTCTGGGCCAGCAGGAATTCCATCCCAGTTTGCGTCCTTGGACGGAGCCTGGGTACCATGCCCTGCCCTGCCCTGATTTTTTTTCCCCTTTTGTCTGTTTGTTTGTTTTTGTCTGTTTGAAAACTACTATTATTATTATTACATTTGTCCTTTTTACTATTATTCTTTATTTTTTCCCCTCCCAGGTTCTAGTATTAAGCTTTTTTTCCCTTCCCTGTTCCTGGATGCATTTTTTTTTTCTTTCTCATGATTAACCCTTTCCTTGTTTCCTTTTTTGTGTTTTTCCCATTTTTTTTCTTCATTATTCTCCTTCTCTACCTTTTTTCTCTTATTGCCCTCTCCCCAGATATTGCATTTTTTTTTCCTTTTTTCTTTTTTTGGTTGCTGTTCCTGTGTGATTACACAGTGTCTTTTGTCCATTTGCTTTTACCTTTTTGTTGGTTATTCAATTGTAATTTTTGTCTAACTGAGTGAAAGACAGCAACAGTTCCCATAAGACACAATATACCCTCACCTCCTGCAGCTTCACTTAGTGAGTGAGAGCCACCACTTCCTTCTCCACCAACAGCCCAAAGATAAACAATCACCAAAGATGAGCCTGACTAACCCTTGGCTGCTCTTCACAAACAGTTAACAGAGATCTAAATATAACAATGCCACAATGTATTGGAGATAGCAGATCATCACAGTCCACACAAAGAAGCAGGATAAAGTGGTAGAAACAAGTGAGCAGGGTACAGATCCAGAACACATCCCTGAGGAAGAAGCAGCATTGGAACTTTCTGATAAGGATTATATTTAGGAATCTTCAAAGGATTGAGAGACAGAC
>NW_006921658.1:6741272-6742808 GCF_000298275.1 Orycteropus afer afer
AGAATGAAAACACAACATACCAAAATCTTTGGGACACAGCAAAAGTAGTGATCAGAGGCCAATTTATGGCAATAAATGCACACATCAACAAAGAAGAAAGAGCCAAAATCAACACTTTAAACCAACATTTCCAAAAATTAGAGAAAGAAAAGCATACAGTCACCAGAAGAAAGGAAATAATAAAGATTTGAGCAGAAATCAATGGAACAGAAAATAGAAAGACAATTAAAAAAATCAACATGACCAGAAGTTGGTTTTTTGAAAAGATCAAAAAAATTGACAAACCTCTGGCAAATTTAACAAAGGAAAAGAGGGAGAGAACACAAATAACACAAATAAAAAATGAAATGGGTGACATCACGACAGAACCAACTGAAATAAAAAAGATAATATCAGGATACTATCCCACCAGCCACTCCTCAGAAGGAAGGTTGGGCAATCTACTTCCGCAGTGATACTGCCTCAGAAACTCAAAGAGGGGTCGCTATGAGTTGGGTCCGACTTGATGGCACATAACAACAACAACAAATTTGAAAATCTGGATGAAATGGACAGATTTCTAGAAACACACCACTTACCTAAATTAACACAGATTAATGTGGGAAATTTGAACAGATCCATATAACAAAAGAACAAATTGAACAGGTCATCAGAAAATTACCAACAAAAAAAGTACTGGCCCAGATGGTTTCACTGGAGAATTCTACCAAATAATCAGAGAAGAACTGACACCAATCCTACTCAAACTATTCCAAAACAAAGAAAAGGATGCAATCCTTCCTAACTCATTTTATGATGCAAGCATAACCTTGATACCAAAACCAGGCAAAGATATCACTCAAAAGGAAAACTACAGTCCAATATCCCTCATGAATATGGATGCAAAAATCTTCAACAAAATCTTAGCCAATAGACTCCAACAACATATCAAGAAAATAATTTCTTATGATCCAGTGGAGTTCATATCAGGCATGCAAGAATGGTTCAACATTAGAAAAACAATCACTGTCATTCACAACATAAATAAAACAAAGAAAAAGAACCACATGATCATATCAATTGATACAGAAAAGGCATTTGATAAAATCCAATACCCATTCCTGATCAAACTCTCAGCAAAATAGGAATAGAAGGGACATTCCTCAGCATAATAAAGGGCATCTATGCAAATCCAAGGCCAACATTATTCTCAATGGAGAGAGACTGAAACCATTCCCCTTGAGAACAGGAACCAGACAAGGATGCCCTCTATCACCACTTCTATTCAACATTGTACTGGAAGTCCTAGCCAGGGCAATAAAGCAAGAAAGGGAAATCAAAAGCATCTAAATTGGTAAGGAAGTAGTCAAACTATCCCTATCTGCTGATGATATGATCCTCTACCTAGAAAACCCAGGAGACTCAGTCAAAAATCTACTGGAACTAATTGAGAAATTTAGCATTGTGGCAAGATACAAGATCAATATCCAAAAAATCTGTTGGATTCCTCTACACCAGCAAAGAGATTACAGAAAAAGAAATAAGGAAATCAATACC
>NW_006921658.1:6743548-6780311 GCF_000298275.1 Orycteropus afer afer
TGATCTTTGACAAAGGGCCAAAATCCATTAAATAGGGAAGAGAATGTTTAATAAATGGTGCTGGCAAAACTGGATATCCATTTGCAGAAAAATGAAACAAGATCTGTACCTCACACTATACACAAAAACTAACTCCAGATTTATCAAAGACTTAAATGTGAAACCTAAAACTATAAAGTTCCTCAAGGAAAAACTAGGGACAAAACCGGCATATAACAACAACACAATATATGGCAGAAATAGACTATCAAGCATAACCCAAAATGCACAAACAGTGGAAGAGAAACTAGATGAATGGGATCTTCTAAAAATTTAATTTTTATGTGCTTCCAAAACTTTTCCAAGAGTCAAAAGAGAACCTACTGATTGGGAAAAAATATCTGGCAATGACATATCTGACAAGGGACTTATCTCTAGAATTTATTGAAAACTCCAACACCTCACTAACAAAAAGACAAATAATCCAATTAAAAAATGAGCAGAAGACGTGAATAGACACTTCACCTCAGAAGACTGAAGAAGGATATTCAGGTGGCCATCAAACATATGAAGAAATGCTCACAATCATTAGACATTAGAGAGATGCAGATGAGAACAACAGTGAGATACCATCTTGCCCCAGAACTAGTAGCAAAGTTCAATAAGACAGAAAATAACAAATGCTTGTGAGGATGTGGAGAGACTGGGACTCTGATACACTGCTGGTGGGACTGTCAAATGGTACAGCCACCATGGAAAGCAGTATTGTGATTCCTTAAAAGGTGGAATTAGAAATATCATTTGACCCAGCCATTCCATTACTAGGTATATATCCTAAAGAAGTGAAAGCCATGATAAGAACAGACATATGCACATCCATGTTCATCACAGCACTATTTACAATAGCCAAAAGATGGAAACAACCTAGATGTCCATCAACTGAAGAACCAAACTGTGTTACATACACACAATGGAATACTATGCAATGCTAAAGAATAATGTAGACTCTGCAAAACACCGCATAACATGGATGAACTTGGAGGACATTATGCTGAGTGAAATATGTCAATCACAGAAGGACAAATATTGTACTAGTCCGTTATTGTGAAAGTCAAGGCAAGGTTTAGTTATGGAAGGAAATTTTCTTTGTTGGTTACTAGGGGTGGGAGAGGAGGGTAGGGAACACTGTTAGATAGGTAGAGACAAGTATTGATTTGGGTGAAGAGAAGGGCAATGTACCAACTGTGAGTGATCGCCATGGTGGCATTGAGGAAGAGGAAGACATAGAGAGGTACATGGGAGGTGCAGACAACAAAGATGAACCCTTTTGCACATACAGTACTGCATTGTCAGTGAAGTCAAATATGGGTATATGGGTGATAGATGGATGGACAGGCTGAACTATTAGGTATGTCTATGCGGCTATGGCGGTTCAAACCCACTAGCCACTCCTCGGAAGGAAGATGGGGCAATCTACTTCCATAGTGATACTGACTCGGAAACCCAAGGAGGGGTCACTATGAGTTGGGTCTGACTCGATGGCACATAACAACAACAACATGCAGCTGTGGAGTGTGCCCAAGACCATGTATATGGTTGGCAGACAATGGTTCTACAAGTGTGTTTTATGTTCTGTAAGAATTCCCAGCTGTATAGTAGAGCTGACAAGGGACAAGATTGTAGTCACTTTTTGGTTACAGCCAGCTACCCAGTGGGAGTGAGTAGCTGAACTTATGGAATCAGGACCATAGTCATAGGGGACATCAAAATCAATTGGCTTACCATATTACACAAAACATTATTTCACCTCCTACTTTGTCGAGTAGTGACTGGGATCTTAAAAGCTTGTAAGCAGCCAGCTAGATGCAATGATGGGTCTCTCTTTGTCCAGAGCAAAGAAGAATGAAGAAAACCAAAGATTGATGGAAACAATTAGTCTAAGCAACTTGTACACCATGCGATCCTCAGTGTATACGACTATGAAACCAGAAGAACTAGATGGTGCCTGGTTACCACTGTCAACCACTCACAGGAGGATCTATGTAGGAGGTCCTGGATAAAGACCGAGAACAATGTGGAACAAAACTCAAAGTCATTTGGGAAAAAAAAAAAAAAAAGGTGTGGAGGTACCAGGTTTGCTGGTCTAATAGAGCCTGGTGGAACCACTGAGACTATGGCCCCTAGCTGACGTTCAGGTCTGGAACTGAACCCATACCTATGGCTTCCAGCCAAGCAAAAGACAGGCATATGAGTTGAACATTTACCTGAGGTAGATACACGCCTTGGAGAGCACAATCTTGGGAGAAAGAAGAGTGGTTTATGCTCAGACATAGGTCAAGGGGCAAGAGTGCATGGAGGAAAGGACACAGGGAAGAGGTAACTATTGGAAGGAAGTGGGAGGGGAGCTGTTGCATTGGGG
Organism: Orycteropus afer afer; assembly: GCF_000298275.1. NCBI lineage: Eukaryota > Metazoa > Chordata > Mammalia > Tubulidentata > Orycteropodidae > Orycteropus > Orycteropus afer. Next base: position 6,745,947 of record NW_006921658.1, read on the forward strand.
TAAATTGCAGTCAATGCCATGAGACAAAGTGTATGTGAACTGATGTATGGAAAGTGAATTTGCTCTGTAAACTTTCAACCAAATCACAATTAAAAAAAAAAAAAGAATTTTCATTTTATTTTGGCTCAAGAAAGCATGTCATACATTGTTGTTGTTGTTATTTGCCATCGAGTCAGACCCGACTCGTAGCGACCCCTCCTTGGGTTTCCAAGGCAGTATCATTATGGAAGTAGATTGCCCAACCTTCCTTCCTTTTACCTCAAAAGTAGTAAGTCATTTGCCAACAATCACTTTCAAGAAATTAAAATATTATTATTATTTTTAAATTCTGGATATAAAAATTTTTTCCTTAAATCTCTGTCAAGAAAACTAATTGATATATAAATAGATGAAAGAGGAAAACTAGCTGCCTTACAGGGAAGTGATTATTGAGGGAAGGAATTTTCTGGGGTGACTGAAAAATTTTGTATCTTAACAAATGTTGTGAGGTACAAAGTTGTGTGCATTTTGTCAAAATTCACAGAATTATCTCCATCATATTTGTGCATTACAACACATATGTTTTACCTAAACATAACTATAAAAAAATTGAACCCCATCTAGAAAGTAGGTTTATCTTTTTTGCAGCCATATGGAATAGGAGTTGTGCAACAACCTCTCTGTATTCTGGGCTTGAGCAAATGAGAAAAATATGTTGAAGACAGTGGAAGCTAGCCTTCTCACAGCTGGGGAAGGGAGTTATAAATTTGGAAAAGGGGAAGACCAGAATGTACCCTGTGTTATTGAACTGTAATGGCAGGTGCCAGTGTGAATTCAATTATTTTTAATACAGATAAAGATAGATGGATACAGAAACATGCATATAGAGGCATATATTTCCTAGCTCTGTTCATTGAGAGGGACCAGAAGTAATGAAAAACTAGTAGCAATGAGCACAGTTAGTTCCCAGATTTTGAATTCTAAATACCATCTCCCCTAAAGGGAACCAAACCTTCTTTGAGAAGGGGCTGATTCTAGGTCTGGGGCAGAAAAAGTACAAGATGATCCTGGGACATCTTACTGTGTCCCAAATGAAGAAAGCCCTAAAAACAAATCATAGAAACAGGTCAAAAGGACACAGGAGCCAGTCTGAGGGGACTATTATCAGCCATATCCACTAGCCACTCCTTGGAAGAAAGGTTGGGCAATCTACATCTGTAGTGACACTGCCTCGGAAACCCAAGGAGGGGTCACTATGAGTTGGGTCCGACTTAATGGCACATAACAACAATAACAACAAGGGAGTTTGAACACCAAAATAAATAATAGGACTATAACCCACGGAATAAATAAGAATCCATGCATCTTTACTGATATTTTTAAAAAAAGAATGATAATTACACGGGAGAGAAAAGAAAGCCCTTCCTTATAGTAGACTGTCTGATAATTATTTTAGAAGAAATGATGGATTTGGAAAATCAACAGTGGATGCCAAAACAAGTGGGTGAAAAGTTGATCTGGAAAGGGTATTACATAGTTAAAAAAAAAAAAATCTCTCTGAAGATTGTTAAAAAGGACAACAAATGTAACTTTATAGTGGAGAAACCTGTTGAATACCACCTTAATCAAGTGAGCAAAGCTCACAAACTACTATGATGTGTCTCCTCATGTGATTTCTCTGGGATACAATATCACTTCTGTGATATTCTAGGCAAAAAATCCTTAACTTACATTTTTAAATCAAGAGGAGAGTCACACAAACTAAAATTTAGGGATAGTCTCATAATAACTGGCCTGAATTCTTCCAACATGTCAAGGTAGATAAAGACAAAGAAAGGCTAAGGGACTGTTGCAGTTTAAAGGTATCTATAAAGGCATGGCAACTAAATGTGTGATTCCAGAATGAATACTGGACTGGAAAAAGTAGCTAAAAAGATCAGTATTTGTTAATTGATAGAATTTGATTATAGACTGTGGAATAGATAATACTATTGCATCAATGCTCGATTTCCTGATTTTGATAACTGTACTGTGCTTACAAGGGGCCAGTGGTGGTTCAGTGGTAGAATTTTCACCTCCCATGCAGGAGATCTGGGTTCAATTCCTGGCCAATGCACTTCATGCATAGCCACCGCTCATCTGTCCCTGGAGGCTTGCATGTTGCTATGGTGCTTAACAGGCTTCAGCAGAGCTTCCACACTAAGACAGACTAGGAAGAACTGCCTGGTGATTACTTTCAAAAATTAGCCAGTGAAAACAATCTGCTCCCATTGTGCATAGGGTCACCATTAGCTGGGGGTCAATTCAAAAGCAGCTGCCAAGAACAACAACTGTGGTTATGTTAGAGAATGATTCTGTTCTTAAATAATATGTAGCGAACATTAAGGGGTAAAGGAAAACGATATCTCAACTTACTCACTAGAGTTAGAGAGAGAGCCACACAGGTCGAGATAGAAAGGAGATGAGACAAAATGCAAACAACTGTGAATCTGGGTTAAGTGTTTCTAGGAGGTCCTGTACTATTCTTGCAACTTTTGTTTAAGTTTGAAATTATTTCAAAATTAAAAGTTAGCCAAAAAAAAAAAAAAAAAAGCCTCATCCAAGAATTTATTCTTCAATGGAATAATTAACTGATAAATTTTGTCACATTAACAATTTAATCAACTGTAGTTTCTAATACCTTGCAGATTGTGGTGAATTGGAAATGTATCAGCATATAGAGAAACCTATAGGCTTTCCCAGGACATTGAGGTTGCATGATAAACTCCACCAAGCTTCAACTCCATGTTTAGTCAGCTGCTTTTGTCTTCTGGATTATTTCTTCCAGAGGCAGAGGAAAAATCACTCCCAGCAAGAATGTCTCAACTTAGTTACACCTCAGAAAAAAGCCAGCTAACTAATTTGGCAGTATGAGTTTGTATGTGTGCCTACGTGTGTGGGAGGTGAGGGTGAGAAGGGAGTGGAATTACATTTTCCTAAGCAATATCATAGAAAATTGGGCACATTTTCAAATATTCTGTTCCACTATTTACTCTATGCTAAAGCACATGTAATCCCTGAACACCCAGGACAAAGAAGAAATTCCAATCTTTTCCTCATCTTCTCTTTAGGGGAAGTTCTGCTTGATTCAAGGCAAACATTGTCTTCCTCAATAAGAGTATCCCTGAGTTTACCTTTGCAAATGGCATACTGTTGAAGGTAGCTCTTAGTGGTATGTTTGGTTGGCAGTGAATGTTAATCACAGCAAATCCAGGTCATTCATGTGATCTAGACTTACATTGCTATAGGTTAAGTGACACCCATCAACCAGAAAAGCCATAATATCTGTTTCTTTTTTTAAAATGCAGAGTCAATATGATTTTAGGGGGAAAACCCACTTTTAAGAGTAAAAAAAAAAAAAAAATCCTGTTTAAATCCTGCATCTGTCCCTTAACTGTGATCACTAAATGTCCTGATGTTTAGTGTCCTCATCTTTAAAGCATGGTTACCAGAACATGCCTCGTCTCATCACAGGTTTATGATGGTGGGGATGGGGGAAAGGGAATCACATGTAGTAATAGAATTTAAATTCCCTTGAAATTTATGTAACAAGACTAAAATACACCTTATTCTACTTTAGAATTATATTAAAAGTGCTTTTAACATAGCACTTTTCACAATGTAAAGACTTTAAAATTCCATCATTCGACTGGAATATCTGTCACGGAGCAAAGCTACTTTGATTTTATTGCAAATATTTAAACATTTTATATGGCCTATGACGGTCAGTCATTTTTCTTACAAACTCCTGAGTAACTCAAGAACCTTATTTATATCTACCACAACCACCAAAAGGTGCTGTGGAGTTGATTCCAACTCATGGCGACCCCATGTGTGTCAGAGCAGAACCCTCCATAGGGCTTTCCATGGCTGATTTCTCAGAAGTAGATCACCAGGACTTTCTTCCAGGGCATCTCTGGTTGGACTCGAACAGACAATCGTATATACAACACACACAATGCAGGGAGTCCTCCTATTTATATAGTATATGTTAAATTACATTTATAGTCACTAACATTTCTAAAATGTGCAAATTTGAAGAGTATATGAGATAATAATGCAAAACAATTTTAGATCACAATTTCTTTAGGAAAGTTTTATTCAGTGATTGAAACTCTTTTTTAATCAGATTGTGTTGCAAATTAATGGAAAAAGCCTGGCTAATTGCTCAATATGTTCAGCAGAGACTCCTGAGTATAACCTGAATAATGATCACACCAGGCAAAATGTGCTGAGGAAAACACTTTTCCATAGGGGCTTTTCTACACTATGTTAATAAGTCACTTACTAGATGTAGCACATTAAAAAACAAATTCTATGTAGCTTATTAATTTACAAAAAGAAGAACATGCATGAGAACAAGGTGACTTTAGAGGAGACTGAAGGGAGAGGAGGTGATGCGAGTCACAGCTCAGTTCACTCAGAATCAACTTAAGAACAAACAACACAAACTGAACTGATTATCTCATAAATCATCTGGCATACTGTTTCCACTGAAGAATCTCAGGCTATATTCAGCCCTTTAATAATGTAGGCCTACAAAATAAGCAGCAAGGCCTGGGTGGAAATCTTACACTAAGGGCTGCTGATAGAGGCAGTGACAATCAAATCTTTACAGACTAAATAAAGGGTTCTGGAATTGCCTAAGGCATTTGACTGCTAACGAGAAGGCTGGCGGTTCAAACCCACCAGCTGCTCCTCAGATGGAAGATGGGGCAATCTATTTCTGTAGTGATACTGCCCTGGAAACCCAAGGAGGGGTCGCTATGAGTCACAATTGACTTGACCACAGTGAGTTACAGCTGATCAGTGCAAAACAACCCATCTAGATTATTCTGTTGTTAGTTGCCACTGACTCAGCTTCAACAGATAGTGACCTTATGTTCAGACTCAAACATATTTTTATAGTGGATTGAATGAACCAGATAATGATCTCAACTTTATTTTCCAATTGCTTTTCTTCTATATAGAAGGTATTTAATAATTTACATGTCAAGTAAATTTCCCTTCTCTTCCTTGTTTCTAACATAAAGGATATTACTTAGACTACTGCAACAAGCAGACAAGACTCTTCTTTGTTGATAATGGATATTCTGATAGCTCTCAACATATCAAACTGAAGATATCATGAATAAATTGACATAATCTGAAAACTAAAATTCAAGATCAAAACTACACGTTTCAATATGCCCATTCAAGCATGTGAGGACAGAACACACACACACACACATGTTTAAGATCATCTCACTGTTTTTTTTTTGACATGTTGCCACTAGTCAACTCCTAAATCTTTATAACAAGCCCTAACCTTGTGCTTCAGACTTATTTGTTCAAATGCATACTAGATATTTCTTCCTAGATGTCCTACCAAACCAAAACCAAAACTGTTGCCATTGAGTCAATTCTGACTCATAGCAACCCCCATTGGGTTTCTGAGGCTGTAAACCCTTATAGAAGTAAATTGTCTCATCTTCCTCCTGCAGAGTGGCTGGTGGTTTTGAACCACCAACTTTCAGGTTAGCAGCCAAATGCTGCCACGATCCCACTAGAGCTCCTGAGATGTCTTATAGGCATGTATAATTCAATATGTCAGGGAAAGTCAAACTTGTGATCTTACCTTTCAAATTTATTCATGCTCTTATATTCCAATTTCAATTAAAAATGTAGATTATCACTCAGGTTAGATATCTGGACCATGATAGACTGATAACTTCAAATTACTCTTCTCCATAGTCAATCAATCAGTAAATTCTGACTATTTTGCTTCCAAACTGTTTTCCATATTGTGTTCTCTACTCTCTATCCTCACCCACTGCCCTATCTGGTCCTCATTTTCTGTTTTTTGGACCATTGCAATAATCTCCCATGCATCCCTATGTTCACTTAGCTCTTTCCTTCATCATCCACATCCAAATAGACACTAAGACTCATCAATTTCTCTTTTATCATTCCTGTTGTGGCTAGTTTTCCTTTTCTTTCCTATGGTTTTTCCAGACTTCTCTCTAGCTAACCTCTTCATAGAAACTTCTTTTTACTGTTGGTAGTTGCCACTGACTCAGCTTCAACAGATGGTGACCTTATGTTCAACAGGACAAAACGTTGCCTGGTCCTGAGGTACCTTCGTGATCACTGGTATATTTGCACTGATATTGCAGTACTATATCAAGAAATGTTCTTGTTGTGATCCATAAGCTTTTCCACTGGGTAATTTTCAGAAGTAGATTGCCAGGCTATTCTGCCTACTCTTAGTGTAGAAGTTTCTTTGAAACTTGTTTCAAGGTGGACTGAATGAACCAGATAATGATCTCAACTTTATTCTCCAATTGCATTTCTTTCCTGTTGATATTTGAAATACCAGTGGCAGTACTTCCAACATCAGCACAATGTGCAAGCTACCACAGGACGACAAACTGACCGGTGGGTGGTGGGAACCTTTCCTACAAATTGATTTTTTTGTTCTCATTGTTTTTCTGACTTAGGGGTCTTTGTTTTTGACTGTTTTTACTTTCTTTCTTGCCTCTGCCTACTGAAATCCTGCTATAATATCTGTATTCAATGAAATCCTACCAACACTATGAATAACACTCTGAATACTCAAAATAGAAATGATCTTTCTCTTTTTAAAATTCTTGTACTTCCTGTCAATTCCAATGATTCTCAGTCTTTCAAGTCTGAAGACTACATTCCTAAATCAAAAAAAGACTTTACAAACACCCTCTTCCCGTTCTCAGGGGTATGGTGAAAAAGAATTAAGGGGGATTTTCTACCCTGGGTGGGGAGGTAGAAATGTCATTGGTGGATAAGAACTCTTATATGGGAAAGGGTTGTGATGAAGTGTCCTCTCCCACCATGTACCAGAGGACACAAGTTTTATAAGAACCCATGAGAAAATGTTTCTGTTTATTCACTCAGCATAATTTGAGTGGGAAGCAGTAAGCAAGAAAGACACGCCTCCTATCAGAGACTGAAGAGAGGCAACATAGTCACACAAAGTTAGAAAACACTACATACTGTAACAGTCTCTTAGACATTCATAATGCACACTATGCAATGAAAGTTTCTGCGAAGTCCAATCATTAAAAAACGAAAACAAAAAATAATGACTGTATTTAGTATTATTCCCCAAACCTGTCCACAGAACTCCCTCTCCTAGTTTTGGAGCAGTGGTTAAGAGCTCGACCACTAAACAGAAGGTTGATGGTTGGAACCTACCAGCCACTCCATAGGAGAAGATATGGCAGTCAACTTTTGTAACAATTCCAAACCAAAAAGCAAACCCATAGCTGTTGAATCAATTCTGATTCATGTTGTTGTTGTTGTTGTTTTGCCGTCGAGTCGGCCCTGACTCATAGCGACCCCTCCTTGGGTTTCCGAGGCAGTATCACTACGGAAGTAGGATTGCCCAACCTTCCTTCCGAGGAGTGGCTGGTGGGTTTGAACCGCCAGCCTTCTGGTGAGCAGTCAAGTGCCTTAGGCACTATGCTACCAGAGCTCCTGACTCATAGCAACCCTTATTGGATTGCTGAGATGGTAAATCTTTAGGGAAGTAGATTGCCCTGCCTTCCTTCTGTAGAGTGGCTGGTGGGTTTGAACCACCACACTTCTGGTTAACAGTTAAATGCTTTAGGCACTGTGCCACCAGAACTCCTCTCCACAATAATTACAACCTTAGAAACTATGGGGCAGTTATATTCTGTCCTGTAAGGTCACTGTGAATTGAAGTCAACTCAGTGGTAATGGGTTTTTGTTCTGGTATCTACTGAGACTTCAGGCATTAGAGCTCTGTGGAACATATTTCAGGAAATGCCACGTAAAAGCAGTTCAAAGGCCTAAGAAGAAATATAGAATCTTGGAAGGAAAAAAATATATAATTTGGAGATTTGAGCAGAAGGGAATTCTGGCTGGGAAGAAAACTTGGAATTCTAGATCAGCCATGGTGAGGAAGAACAAATAGATGTGGTACTATGGGCAGCAGAACATCCCAAAGGTTTTAATCTTTTTAAGTGTTTTTTTTTTTTTTTTCAACTTTAAGTAATGGACCAAGGAGTAGGAAGAGTAGGAATCAATAAAGGAAGAGTAACTCTTAAGTTTCTCAAGCTTTTCCTCCCAAACCTCATTATAGCTCTGTCACCAGTGAGACAAAGTGCTTACTGTTGCTTGGGAACGCTAAACTGGCTCCATCTTGTTCTCCACCTCTCCATTTGCCTTTCAGTCTTGAGGGAAGGAACCTTAGGTACTTTCCTCCTCTTTAAGTACCAGTCTTGGCTGTATTTGCAAAAACCATGTTATTTTGGTTATTACTGAATGCAATCACATTTCGTTTACATTGTGGTTGCAACTTTAATGTTCTACACTGCCAGTACTCAGTCGTGGAGTTAAATTTTACATTAAATCAGAAAATATCATTTTGGCTACATATGCAAAATATATTGCTATGATGCTGTTCAAAAGTACAAGAATTTTTACTTACATGAATGTTATATGTTATGAAGCTCAGGATACAGTCTGAAAGAATGGACACTCAGTGAGCTCACTCTTGCAGCCCTTGTGTGGACCCTGCAGATGAGGAGCTCTGTAGGCCTGCACTGTCAAAATGTTATTCACAGACTTGAAAATTAGCATACTGCACTTTTCTCATGGGCTCTATTTCATGACAAGAAAAACAAAACGTATTCCATTTAGCCTAAATGAAGTATGTGTCAAAATTATTCCACAACTGTGTGTGTAGTAAAGAGCTGACAGTATCTTGCATAATGCCACTGTCTCAACTGCTACCAATGAAAATGAAAGAACTAACGAATGCCAGTCCTCAATGAGATCCAAACTGAACAGTACCTTCCTTGCCAATCTTTCTGTTGCTTAGTATATTCTGACCAACAGCTGAAGCAGCTGAGTTCAGAAAGTCAGTTCTCGGGTATATATTTTACAGGAAAATTAACTGGTACAGTCAAATAAACCAGAGTCAGACTGAATAATGTATATTTTAGTATAGAATACTTTTGGAAAATTACAAAATAGATAACAATTTTATTAATGAAATCTTGTTTCATTTTTTTTGGCCTTCCTATAGGAGCTCTAAAAAAAAAATGAAATAAGATTTCATTAATAACAACAACAACAACATAGGAGCTCTGGTGGCATACTGCCTAAGGCACTCGACTGCTAACCAGAAGGTTGGTGGTTCAAACCCACCAGCCACTCCTTGGAAGGAAGATTGGACAATCTACTGACATAGTGATACCACCTTGGAAACCCAAGGAGGGGTCTCTATGAGTCAGAGACGACTTGACAGCACATAATAACAACAATAATGCATAAGATGTAAAAGGAGCCTTGGTTGCTCAGTGGTTAAGCGTTCAGCTGCTAACCAAATTGTCAGTGGTTTGAACCCACCAGCTGTTCCTCACGAGAAAAAGGCAGCAATCTGCTTTGGTAAATATTTACAGCCTTGGAAACCCTATGCTGCAGTTCTACTCTGTTCTATCAGATTGCTGTGAGTTGGACTCTACTTGATGGCAATGAATTTAAAGTGATAGAGTGTAAAATTTTTATAAAATTTTGATTCTTTTGTTAGATGAAATTTGTATTGTTTTCACAACCTCACAAGCAGTTTTAAAATAATTCAAAAGTTTCGACTCATTTTCACTTTACATGAATGAATTTTATGTCCTTAAGTTGAATATTCTTCAGAATATTATGCCTTTTCCTCTTAACAAATTGGCAAACACATTTAAATAAAGCATTTCACTGTTAGTAAGGCTCATAGAAATGGGAACTATATATATGTAGCTAAATTACTACTTGATTGCCTTAAAAATATTAGAATATACATTAACATGTTCATTGTAGTTACTACTGGGTGGTAGAATTATTTATAGGTTCTTTTGATTTTCCTTTTTTATAATTTTCTATACTTTCAATATTTATAACTTTTATACACAGAAAAGAGCTCTAGTGGTGTAGTGCCTAAGGCATTTGACTGCTAACCAGAAGGTTGGCGGTTAAAACCCACCAGCCACCCTGTGGAAGGAAGACTGGGCAATCTACTTTCCGTAAAGATTTACCACCTTAGAAACCCAAAGAGGGTCACCATGAGTTGGAATTGACTTGATGGCAGTGAATTTGGTTTGGTTTTGGTATAAACAGAAAAAATACTTAAGCATTAAAAAGGATTGTTTTATTGCCAGTGATATTGAGACAAAGCATCTTTATGTCCACCACCCCTCCAAATATTTTCTTCAACTACCATTGCCACTCAACTTATTAGTGTGCATTAAACACTAATTACATTATAGTCACAATAATACAGGGATATTTAAACATTTCTTTTAATTCAGAAGTTTGACATTGAACAGGAAGAGGTTTGATGGAACGGTTTTCTTTGCTTTATGAGATGCCCAAAGCAGCATACAAAAGGGATAATCAGAGGGCTTGCCACAGACTCCTATATCTGAACTCTGACATTAGCGTCCTCGACCACTATCTGTTCACAATCTAGTGGGCAAAGGTTGAAACAGTTTTAAGTCTAGTCACAGCTCAGGTGTAGCTCTCACTCCTGATGCAAGGTCCACTTCCACAGTGTAATGGAGTTTTGAGCTCAGTGAGAGTACATGCCTTTAATATTATATGTATATGTACACAAACCTCTCAGTTTCTCATTTCTGCTTAAAGGACTGTGGTCAGGAAAAATATTTGTGTGTACTTAATTATTTAATATGTCTTTCATATTGCAAAAGGGCTGTGCATTACTGCATTGTGGACAACAAGTCGAGAGATTTATCAGTGGTGCTGCCACACTTACTTGTGAATTCAATGAGTATTCATTGAAAGCCTATGTGTAAAGCAGGGTGCTGGCCATATATGAGAAATAAGACACTGTCCTGCTTTCCTTCCTAGGGAAAAATGCATGAAAATTCCTTGGAGTTCATGTAATCATTCATTATCTCTCTTCTCCAATGCAACAGCTAAAATAATAATTGACATTTACCAACTTTTCATTTAAATTTAGTGCAATATCATTTAAGAGTTCTTTTTTCAAATCCTTGCCATATAGTCCAAGAAAACTGGAGGCTTAATGCAACTATTAAGAAGAAGGTGTGGTCTACTATTATTTCTCCAATTGGAATATAAGACACTAATTTTTGACTCAATGCAGACCACTCACAACTTTCAAACTTTATAATGGGTTTGAAAACATAACAGGGCAAGAATTTTTTGCTTCCCAGATGAACGTGCAGAATTGAAACCAAGTAGAGATAAAGATCAGGCTAGGAAACTAATTAAAAGATAGAGAGTGAAAAAGAAAGGGAAAGAAATGAAGAGCAGATATGAGTTTAGGAGAAGTAAAGCCAAATTAATATTTACTTGATTTCTCCTTTCTCCATGTATGTCGTTTTGTAAAACCCCACGAGGGAGCCGTTCAGCCAGCCTGCGAACTCCATGGTCAAGAGGTAGGTACCATCATCACTGCTGGGTGGAAGCTCTGCTTCTGCCTCCACCACCACGTACTCCTGCTTTTTGTACTCAAAACACCTCCTGACTTGCACTTGTTCCCCGGTGGGCTTCTTTAGCACAGGGAGCTGGGTGATTCTTGTCTCCCGGAGGTGCAGCCATAGGTACTGGGTGGGCTTGCTCACATTGATGGAGATGGTCACGCTGCCAGTGTACGTGTCGTCCTCCAACAGGGGCTTCACCTCCAGATCATAGTGCACGGGGCTGATGTAGTCCGGCAACCTGAAATCTTTCCACTCTCCACTTTCATCTTCACTGGCAGGGCAGACCCCCTGGTCTTGTGGAGGAAGAGTGGAAGGTCCAGCTGTGGAAGGATGGTGGGAAGGAGCCAGAGTAGTGCCCTGCCCAGCGTCTCCACTGCAGTCACAGGACCTGGTCAAGCCCACTGAAAGTCCCACTATTAATACTACACCCACCACTACCGCACAGATAATAGCCACATGTTTGGTTTTGATGCAGTAGCTCTTAGAGTCTTCTCTTTCTGCAAAGTTCATTTTTTGTTTTTCAAGGCAAACGTTACACTTAAAAGGATGTTAGATTTAACTAACTAACCTCAGCAGACTTCCTTTTTAAATTGGAAGGAATTCCCTGGTTCGGCAGTCTGTTTTCGCTTTTCCCACACCTCTCTCTGGTTTCTGGTGTCTTTTCCTCTCTCTTCACTTTCTCACCACCCCGCTCAAGGATGTATGCGAAAACAAGGGGGGTGGGAAAGGGGATCCTTGAGAGAGCCGAGCAGGAGGAAGAGAAGAATACTGTTACAGTTCTCTTATAAACAACGCATCCCCACCCTTACTCCTCCTGCACTGGAGTGAGTTAATATAAAACAGGGTTTAGATTATCAGCCAAGGAGGATGATCCTTTGCCAAAGCTCTGTCAGCAGCTTTCAGGGAAAGAGCGTTTGGGAAAGAGGTGTGCTTACGCTAGAAAAACTCAACCTTTGCTACTAGATCTATGACTTCTTCCTGTTGTGCTAGCAATCTCTCTTAACCAAGGGGCTTACCGAATTTCAGCTATTTTACTAGGTGGCATGTCAAAGAAGCCAAGAGTTTTCATTCTTTTTCCTCATATGTGTTATGCAAACATTCAGATTCTATCCTTTGGCAAATTCGTAACCTGGAGTTAGAGGCTAAGAGTAATACATAAATTTGAGGACCAGTAAATATTTGCTGTCCTGGGTACTAGAAGCATCGGAAGGTAACCATAAGTCAATTCATTGATACTTAGGTGAGGAGAGAGGGGGAGATGAAAAAATTAGCCAAAGTAGTGGTAGAGCTAGAAAGCATAAGAAGAGAAAAGAGGGAGAAAGAAAGGAAAAGGATCGAAAGTGGAGAATGAAAAGGAAGGTGTTCTATTTGTCTGTGCAGTTTGCATCTAAGTGAGTCTTTAGTCTTCGGATATGGTAACTCAGGTTTGGAGAAGTTTCTGGGTGTGACAGTTGGTCTATTGGGAGGTTCATTACCAGTACAAACTTACTGCTTCCAAATGACAAAAAACAAAAAACCTCTCACTAATCAGGAGGGAAAGAAATCACAATAATGACCTCCATGTTTATCATTAGCTTAAGCACAGTCACACAAGCCATTTCTAATAATAATAATGCAATGATAGTTACAAAAATTTCAAGAGCTTTTTATAAATGAAGCACTTTATAGAACTTTATAGAAGTTATCATGTAAGCCTTCTGAACAAGAAATTATGATGTCTATTTTAGAGATGTGAAACTGAGGTTTAGAGAGGCTAACTCATTTTCTCAGTCACACAACAGTAAAATAGCAGAATTGGGTTTTGTATCTAGGTTATCTGAGTCTAAAGTCCATATATCTAACTACTACAGTACACTGAGCATCCCTCGTGGTGCAGTGGTTAAAGTGTTTAGCTGTTAACCAAAAGGTTGGTGGTTCAAATTCATCAGCTGCTCTGTGGGAGGAAAATGTGTCAGTCTGCTTCCGTAGAGATTTACAGTCTTGGAAACCCTGTGAGATAGTAAGGTCACCATCAGTTGGAATCAACTCAAACAATGGTAGTGGGTTTTTTGTTTTGTTTATGTACAGTGCTTCATTTTTTGAAGAAAAAAATAGTCAATGGTTAAGTCACTATGAAAAACTTCATCAATCTTTCCCAAAGTGGATGTTAATGGATACACTTGCAGAGCAGACAATGCTGGGTTAGATAAAGTGAAATATATTTTTTCACTATCTTCCAATCTTTCAGCGCTTCCCTACAGTAACATACATTGTGAATGTGCCAGAGAGGGTACAGTATCAAGTAATTTCCACATTTTTTGGTGAGGTACTGTCTTAGTTATCTAGTGTTGCTATAATAGAAATACCTCAAGTGGGGAGGCTTTAACAAACAGAAGTTTATGTTCTCACAGTTCAGGAGGCTAGAAGTCTGCACTGAGGGCTCTGACTCTAGGGGAAGGTGTCTCTGTCAACTGTGAAGGAAGGTCCTTGTCTGGTTCGTTGGAATCTATGTTTTGCTTGCTTTTACTAGCCTACTCTTTTTACATCTCACACGTGATTGGCTTAAAACATACCTTACATTGATATGGCCTCTTACATAACCTTATAGATTATGGGATTACAGGTATAAAGTTTAGGATTTATAACACACATTTTTGGGGACGTATGTTCCATGGAGCATACCCTGATAAATGCTTGCTTAAACTGTTTCAAATTACAAACTAAACAAACAAAAAACAGAATAAAAAACTGTATAAGCAAAAGGGCTGGCTTTACTCTGTAACATTTCCATTGTTTTCCAAAGAATAGTGATAAGAGAAAAAGAATTGAAGGGGAGAGGAATTAGCTTTTCTGAGTTAGAGCTCCATCTTGTATTTATTAATTTCACATTCTGAAGAAATCTTAAAATTTTTGAGATCATAGTGTGTTTAAATTTGGCAAATAAACTTCCTGGATTTTAGCCCTTAAGACCCACTTTTTATTGAAATATCATCTGACATTTCACTAAGCATTTAATGGGTCAACTATCTTGATGTGCTGTTCAGAACTGAAAGGGAAAATGTGGATCAAATTTACATCAACATAATGACTGAAAAATAAAAAGGAAAAGTATTTGGAAGAACATACATAGAATTATGTTGTTACGGAAGGCTTTTTAAAAATTCTTAGATAAGGCAATACACATGAAATCTCTTAAACTTAACCTAGTTTAAAAAGATATTAATCTTATCACCAGGCCCCATGTTTGGAGTAGACTGAACAGAGAAGATAATAGATCTTTGGGATAGAGTGCATTTGAGAAGAGTTGAAAATAGTCACCTGCTTTAAAATAACACTCGTAGTGCCTGAAATTCCACCATAAGAGATTCATTACTTAAGTGGATTTTTCATGGAAAAGAAAACCTTAAATTCATACATGTAAACTATGTGTGTATATAAATTTTGAGTTGAAGGCCCAGATCAAACCATAGCATCTTATTACTATCAACTCATAAGAGCTACCTATATCTGGTGAAGAGTACCATAGCCTGTCAGGATTAGCATATTAGGGTTGCCTAATATGATATAATGGAGCTCTGGTGGTATAGTGGCTAAGGCACATGGCTGCTAACCAAAGGGTTAGTGGTTTGAATCCACTAGCCATTCCACAGAAGAAGGATGAGGCAGTCTGCTTCTGTAAAGATTTATAGCCTTGGCAACTCAATAGGGGTCATCATGAGTCAGAATTGACTCAATGGCAGTGAGTTTTGGAATATAAGGAAGGCTGGTGGCACAGTGTTAAATGCTTGGCTAACAACCAAAAGGTCAGAGATTCAAACTCACCAGCTGCATCACAAGACAAAGATGTGGCAGTCTGCTTTCATAAAGATTTACAGCCTTAAAAACCCTATTCCCATTGCCAACAAGTCGATTCTGACTCACAGCAATCGTCAATGGGTTTCCAAGGTGGTACATCTTCATGGAAATAGATTACCTTCTCTTCCTTCCACAGAGAAACTACTGGGTTTGAACTGCCAACTTTCTGGTTAGCAGTCAAATGCTTTAGGCACTGCTCCACCAGAGCTCCTTTAGAAAACCTGTAGGGCAGTTTTACTCTGATAGGGTTGCTAGGATTCAGAAGCAACTTGATGGCAATGGTAATGTGATACAGGGCACAGTGGTAGTTCAGTGGTAGAATACTTGCCTTCCTTGTGGGAGACTGGGGTTTGACTCCTGGCTAATCTCCTCTTACACAGTCACCACCCATCTGTCAGGGAGGCTTGTGTGTTGCTACGATGCTACACAGGGTTTCATTGGAGCTCCCAGACCATAATGAACTAGGAAGAAAAGCCTGGCAATCTACTTCCCCAACCCCCAGAATCAGCCAATGAAATCCCTACGGATCACAATGGTCTGATCTGAAATTGACTATGGTGATTACATGCTGCAACATTGTATGCAGTTTTTGGTTAATTGTGCAAATAAGATGTACAGAAATAAATAAATAAATAAATAAATAAGGAATGGTCCTAACTGCAGTTCACAGTAACTGGAATATGTTGTAAGTCAGGGACTATCTGTTTGAAAGGTATATATGTAAATCTCTGCTTTTTCTTAGCATGTAGAGATTTTGAAAATATTCAGCGAAGGAAACAAAATAAAACTAAAGGATTTATTGTCTTTGTAATGTTTTTTTTAACTGCTTTTATTCTGGGCTCCCTAATGTGCAATAATACTTTGGTAGAAAGTGGCAGGATATAGAAACAGCAGGAGAAAACTAATAATGATAATAAAGTCTAGATTTTTGTTGTTCTAAGAATATAAAAATTAGCTTTATACATTTTCTCAGTGTACTAAAAGCTGTGTATTCTGAGAGAATTTTAATACTTCCTAAAATACTTAATTTATTCACCATTTCCTTCCAGCCTTTGTAGTCACAGAATTCTTGGCAATGTTTTCTTCTCTCTTTTCTCTCTGCAGAAGTCTAGAAAAGCAGTGTTGGTGTGGGGAAGATAACTCACCCAACATTCTTTTACTCCATCCAAGAGTCTAAGTGAATTATACTAACTATGGTGATTTTTAATCAAGTTTCCCACAAAAATTCTAATAGACCATTCTTTACCTTGTATAATATTACTGTTTTTTTCAGAGAAAAGTCCTGAAATTTTTCATTTTTTATTTATCAGCACTGGCTGTTTTGTTTCAAAATGTCTTTATTACTACATTAATTTTAACAAATAAAGTTGCCTTCAGTTTTTGTTTTTTTTTGGAAGTAAAGACTTGACAATGTTAATATGATCAAAGTCATACATTTGAGTAGCAGGAACATTACTTCTCCTGTTTGTCTTCTTTATTTTCTTGGCAGCTCTTCTATTTTCAGTTCACAATTTTTTTAACATCCTGCCATCAAACATTTATCGAGGGCCACAACGTGACCCAAACCAAAACCCAACCCACTGCCATAGAGTCGAAGCTGACTCATTGCAATCCCATTGGGTTTCCAAGGCAATAAATCTTTACTAAAGTGTATTTGCTCCATCTTCCTTCCGTGGAATGACTGGTGGGTTTGAACTTACAACCTTCTGGTTAGTAGTCAAATGCTTTAGGCACTATGCCACCAGAGCTCCTCCTCAAAATGTGACAGACATTGCAATTCATAGAAAAACAGTAATTAAAAGCACAGATGAAAGTATAATTGCCGGTAGAACAGTCTTTCTCAAGGAGAAAGACTTGGAATGAGAATTGTGGCTTTTTGTACATTAACATACCCTCTTGTGTCACTTACTTCTAATTTTCTGGAAATATGCTTCAGAACTCTGCTTTTGTTCTTCGGGGCATACATAGATGTTGCTCAAGGCTTTAAATGATTTTGATAATTTATTTTACAGTTGCCTTTGCTGTGGAATATTTGTTAACAAGTTTAATAAATTATTTCTTCGGGATTAATTTAGAAGAAGTCATATGTTTTTCTGTATAAATAATATGACTCCCACTGATGTTATTTGAATCATTTCAAACTTATGTCCGATTATATCTGATTTGGAAGCTTTAGCTCTGAATGCTTGTTTTGCCAATAATTTTACAAATCTTGTGCAAAATAACATTATTTCTTAAAAAGAAAGATTTCATTCTACTTGGACCAGCAATCAATGTCTATGGAAGCAGCAGTTGAAATATTGAACAACATATTTTATCAGGAAAATCTACTCCAAAATACCTCTTTCAAATTTTTTAAAAAATGAACATTTTACTTTGATGACTAAAGTGCACCTGACCTTTTTCAAGTGCCTTGTATGCATCTGAAAGCTGGACAATGAAAGAGGAAGACAGAAAGTCTTTTAACTGTGGTATTGGCAGAAAATATCAAATACACCATAGACTGACTGCCAGTGCAGTCTTAGAAGCAATACAAACAGAATGCCTTTTAGAACTGAGGATGGTGAAACTTCAACTTGTTTATTTTGGACATGTCATCTGAAAAGACCAATCACTAGAAAATGACATTATGTTTGGTAAAGTAAATGGTCAGAGAAAATGAGGGAAACCCTTAATGGGATGAACTGACAGCTGTAAACTTATGAAAGATCATGGAGAATGGCACAAGACCATATAGTACTTCATTCTGTGGTATATAAGGCTGCCAGGGAGCTCTGGTGGTGTAGTACCTAAGGCACTTGACTGCTAACCAGAAGGCTGGCAGTCCAAACCCACCAGCCACTCCTCGGAAGGAAGGTTGGGCCATCTACTTCCGTAGAGATACCGTTTCGGAAACCCAAGGAGGGGTTGCTATGAGTCGGAATTGACTTGATGGCAGTGAGTTTGTTTTTTTGGGGGGGTTTTATAAGGCTTCCATGAGGCAGAGACAACTTGATGGCAACTAATGACAACAGCAACAAATTCTTCCTATTTTCCAAATTCTTTGCCTCATTTATTCTACTCTTGTCATTTGGTGGACAAGCTAGTGAATGACTAAATATTCCACTTCGGCATTTTAGACACTTTCCTTTGATGTCTTGCTTTCTACTCATATTTAAAGGGTTTTCAGGTGAATCCTTTATTGTTGGTTCAACTGATATCTTTTGTATATGGGCCTGAGATACTTACATGTATGTTTTGCAAGGGTCTTTGCTTAACCACTTTATTCAGGATTTAAATGTTTATCCACCTGTGAAATCATCAGGCATAGCCCACCATGAGTTGGAGCATACGAACATTTTTGATGCCTTTTTAGAAATAATTTATGTTGGAATTTATAAGTCAGAGATGCTTTTAGTTTTGAGTAACTTAATTAACATGGCTTAATGTATGTTGTTGCTGTTAGGTGCTGTCAAATTGACACCAACTCATAGCAACCCTGTGTATAACAGAACGAAACACTGCCCGGTTGTGCACCATCCTCACAATCCTTGTTATGCTTGAGGCCATTTTTGCAGCCATAGTATCAATCCATCTTGTCGAGGGTCTTCCCCTTTTTCACTGACCCTCTACTTTACCAAGCATGATATCCTTCTCCAGGGAATAGGAGCACCACTTGTCTGTTAGTTTGTTGTATTGTAGTGGCTTGTGTGTTGCTGTGAGATTGGAGCTTATGCCACGAGTATTTCAAATACCAGCAGGGTTACCTGTGGTGGGCAATTTTCAGTGGAGCTTCCAGACTAAGACAGACTGGGAAGAAGGAAGGGATCATTTACTTTTCAAAAAATTGGCTAGTGAAAACTTCATGAGTAGCAGTGAAACACTGTCTAATATACTACTGGCTTAATGTATAACAAAAAAGACATCTAATTATCTCACATGACAAAAAAGTCTGGAAGGAGGGAATGTCAATGCTATTTGATAACTTAATAATGTCATCAAGAAACTTAGCTCTGTCTATCATCTTTCTTTTCCACCTTCTGTATTGTTTGGTCTGAATCTGTTTGCTGTAGCTCCAGGTATTACAATCACATTCAGAAGAAAGAAGTGGATGGTGGTGGTAGAGTTGTTGTTTTTCCTCCCCTTAAATAGTTCTTTTGTTTTTATTAATGAAGAAATAACATCTCAGAAGCTGCAGCAGGCTTTCTCTGGCATCTCTTTGGCCAGATCTGACTCACTTGGTTCTTCTGTAGCTATAACTAATAGACAAGAATGTGAAAGAAATGGTTGACTTGGAACTGCTGCAATTCAACTCCAGAACAACATGTTGCTGCTATAAAAAAAAAACCAGGATGTCTTTTGGCAAATAAGAAAGGGGAAAAGCTGCTGGGTAGGCAATAAATGCTACATGTCAAGGAGCACAAGGATGGCCTGATATTTCATATCCATGGCAAGGGGGAAGCACTGATTTGAGAATAGCAAGGATTTATGCTTCTTATTGTCCACTAACTGCCACCTTATGCGCCTGGATAGTTCAAATGTCTAAGCACTTGACTACCATCTGAAAGGTTGGTGGTTCAAATCCACTCAGAGGTACCTGAGAAGACAGGCCTGGTGATCTGCCTCTGTGATAGTTAAGTTGTGTGTCAACTTGGTTGGGTCTGGTTTTGAGTGGCTGAGTGACTGGATGTAGTTATTCCCATGGTGAGACTGGTTATCAACTCCATGGTAGAATTTGTTTCAAGCAGCTGAGTAGCTGCTTTAGGGAAGTGGTCTGCTTCCAGTATATAAGAAGAAGTTTTGGGAATGATCTGTAGCTTTTGGCATGCTCGAATCCTACAGGTAACTGAGTCATCATTATTTAGCAGCTTGCCATGTTGTCTGCTGATCTTGGGACTCTTAATGGACTTGAATCAATGGCCTGCCATGTGGTTAAGTAATATAGGGACTGTGCCTTTTTACTTGTCAACCTTAGGTTTGTCAGCTTCAGCAGTCAGAAGTTGCCTGAGTGAAGAAAGACTTGAGCTTCAGTGGGCCAGGAGCAAGAAGCAGAGCTGAAGCCCAAGGTCAAGGGGCTTTTACCCAGCTCCGAGAGCCTGGCACTTTAAACTCAGACTTCTAGCCTTCAAAATTATAAGAGAATAAATCTGTTTGTTAAACTGATACATTTGTGGTATTTTCTGTTAGAGCAGCATGAAGTAACCAAAACTGCTTCCAAATGTCACAAGCATGAAATCATGATGGAGCACAATTCTATTCTGCACGTATGGGATCTCAATGAGTTGGAATCAACTAGACTGTAACTAAGAGCAATACTGTCTTATTCCCTACCCTCTCTAGCACCTTACCTAGCATTTTGGCTGTTTCACCTCCTCACTTATTCTTGACATCAGCTTTTCTCTTGCCATTGCACTATGAAAAAATCTTCAGTGAGTTTATTCATTTAAATGTCAGTTTCAGGGTATGGTATTCAAGCACCACTTTCTTTCTCTCCAGAAGGCTTCTAACTCCTCAAAATCCCTTTTCAAATTCATCACCAAACCAAATTAATTCATGTACTGTCTTGCAAACATACATTACACTTTGCTATCACAGTGCATTTGCTGGTGCTGATACCTTCCCAGTGTTTGAATTCCTCTTCCTATCTAATACATTTTCAAGACTCAACTCACATCCTTCTCAAGTAAGCCTTTATTGATATACCCAGATCCTGATAAGCAATCCTTCTTTAAACTCCAGTAAATACTTATACTTGATACCATTCATTCAGCATTTATCTTCAGATCAATTTCAGTCTGGTGGATCATGCTATATATTAGTAAACTGAAGTTGTCAAGGATTTCATTTTACTTGGATCTATAGTCAGTGCCCATGGAAGTAGCAATCAAGAAAATAAATGATGGAAGATAGTAGACTAGACAGAAAAGTTATCCAGACGTTCTCCAACAAAGACATGAGAAACCAAATGAAACAGATGTGGATGATAATCTTAAAATGATGGTGCGTAAGTAGTACTAAATTAGTGAGCAAAGTAGCGCATCAGGCCTCCACTGCCAGTGATATCAAAACAAAATAAGCCAAAAGAAATTATCTGGATGAAACATAAAAATACAATCATCAATTGAATAGAATTAAAACAATACCATAATGTCTCAGAGTCAACAAACTCAGTTCACACAAAGAAACAAAACAAAGTGACTGAAACAAGTGACCAAAATATAGAGCCAGAAACCCTTTTTGATGAAGAAGTGGAATTGCAACTACCTTATAAAGAATTCAAAATAATTATATTTAGGTAATTCCAATTGATTGAGAGAAAGATCAAGGAAAATACAGACAAAAATGTGGAATAATTCAGAGAAACAATGCAAAAACAAACTGACAAAATTAATGGGAAGTTATAAACCATACAAATACAGAACACAGAAATCCAGAAGACTAAGACTAAGATTTTAGAAATAAATAATGCATTGAAAGGACAAAGGAATAGACTTGAATTGATGGAAGACATAATTAGCAAAATTAAAGACACAAATCAAGCTAATCTATTAGAGGAACAATCATAAAAAAGAATGGAAAAAAAAAAAGGCTTAAGAATTATGTTGAACACCATCAAGAGGAATAACTTATGTGTGATTGGTTTTCCAGAACAGAAAGAGGTAAAATGATTTAAAAATAAAACAAGAACAAGAACAAACAAACAAACAAACAAAAACCTGAGGAAATTGTCAAAGATTTACTGGAAGAAAACTTTCCTAATATCAAGAAAGATGAGAAGATATGCATTCAAGAAGCTCAATGAGCCCCAAACAAGTTAGATACTGAAACAAAATCACCAAGTCATATCATAATCAGATTCTCCAAAAACAAAGACAAAGAAAGAATCCTGAAAAGAGCTAGGGGAAAAAGAAAAGTTACCTACAAAGGACTAAGCTTTGATTTCTTGGCAGAGACCATATAGGCAAGAAGGCAGTGAAATGACATGTAAAATTCCGAAAGCACAAAAATTGTCAAACAAGAATTATATATGCAGCAAAATTTCTCCTCAAATATGATGGTGAAATTAATATATTTTCTAGATAAACAGAAGTTATGGGAATTTGTTAATGCCAGACCAACCTTACAAGAAATATTTAAGGGAATTCTTTGGATATAGAATCAATGATGGCAGACAACACCTGAGATTAGCACAAATAACAGCATCAACAAAAAGCCAACCCAGAAATAGAATAACATATAAAAATAATATAAAATATGTTGTTGTTTTTAGGTGCTATTGAGTCATCTCCAACTCATAGTGACCCTGCGCACAGCAGAACAAAACACTGCCCAGTCTTGTGCCAGCCTCACAATCTTTGCTATATACCTGAGCATATCATTGCAGCCACTGTGTCAATCCATCTCCTTGAGGGCCTTCCAATTCTCTGTTGACCTTCCATTATACCAAGCATGATATCCTTCTCCAGGAAATGGTTCCTTCTGACAACATGACCAGAGTAGGTGAGATGAAGTCTGGCCATTCTTGCTTCCAAGGAGCATTCTGGCTGCACTTTTTCCAGGGCAGATTTGTTAGTCCTTTTAGCAGACCATGGTACTCTTAGCATTCTTCTCCAACACCACAACTCAAAAGCATCAAGTCTTCTTCAGTCTTCCTTATTCATTGTCCAGCTCTAACATGCCTAAGAGGCGATCGAAAATACCATGGTTTGGGTTCAATGTAACTTAGTCTTCAAGGAGATATCTTTGCTCTTCATCACTTGAAAGAGGTCTTTTGCAGTGGATTTGCCCAATGCAATACATTGTCTGATGTCTTGAGTGTAGCTTCCATTGGTGTTGATTGTAGAATCAAGTAATATGAAATCCTTGACAACTTCAATCTTTTCTCATCCACCATGAAGCTGTTTATTGGACCAGTTGTGAGGATTTTTGTTTTCTTCATATTGAGGTGTAATCCATACTGCAGACTGTAGTCTTTAATCTTCATCAGTAAGTGCTTCAAGTCATCCTTAATTTCAGAAAGCAAAGTTGTGTCATCTGCATAATGCAGGTTATTAGTGAGTATTCCTTCAGTCCTGAAGGCCGGGGCCTGAGGTAAGCAGGTCCAGGGCTTGGAGGCTGATTTTCACCTGGGGGTGGTGCTATATTAAGGCTGAGGTGAGCGGTAGGTGGGCTGGGGCTGGGAACTGCTTTTCACTTGGGCAGCTGTATTTTAAGGCTGGGTCCTGAGGTAGGCGGGCCTAGGACTTGGAGGCTACTTTTTGCTTGGGTGTGGCTCTATATTAAGATATATAAAATATATCTTTGTGGAAATTAGGTATTACCATAGGTAAGGAGCTCTGTTATCCAAAGTAAAATAAACTGACAAAATGGAAAGAAAGGGAACCAGAGATGTCAGGTTGTACATGAGGGCAACTAAGTGTATTAGCTAAGGAATTTGGCTGTTAAATGAAAGGTTGGTGATCCAAATCCACCAGCCATTCAATGGAAGAAAGATGAGGCAGTCTGCTTCCACAAAGATTTGCAGCCTTAGAAGCCAAATGTGAATTGCTACTAGTTGGAATCAACTGAGTGGCAGTGAGGTTTTTTTTTTAGTTATAAAACAAAAAGAGGGAATAAATAATATGGTTACAAAACTTCCAAAAGGAGAGAAAGTCAACACAATTTCAAGATACAATGGACTGGGGCAGTTTTCAACATGGGAAGAAAATAATAAATCACAAAGTAACTGCAAAGAAAGCTTGGGGAGTAGGAGTGTATGAAAGGGAAAGACACAGGGAAGATGTGGCTATGGGGAGGAAGTGGGAGAAGAGCTGTTGCATTGTTGGAAATTACAGTTAATGCCATGAAACAAAGTGTAAGTGAACTGTTGTATGGAAGATGAATTTGCTTTGTAAACTTTCCCCAAATCACAATAAAATAATAATAATAATAAAAAGCCTCAAGTCCCCAGAAGAAGGGAAATAAATAATAAAGACTTGAGTACAAGTGAGTGAAACAGAAAACAGAAAAACAATAGAAAGAATCAACAAGATTAGAAGTTGGTTCTTTGAAAGGCTTAATGAAAACAGCAAATCATTGGAAAATTTAACAAAGGAAAAGATGCAAAAGCAATAAGAAATGAAATGGGCAACATCACAACAGAACCAACTGAAATAAAAAGTATAATAGCAGAATGCTATGAAGAACTATACTCCAACAAATTTGAAAACCTAGAAGAAAGAGAGAAATTTCTAGAAACATGCTACCTAAACTAACAGAGTCTGATAGAATATTTGAACAGACTCATCACAAAAGAAGAAATTGAACAGACCATAAAAAGACTTCCAACAAAAAAGTCCCTGTCCAGATGGCTCCACTGCAAATTCTACCAAGGATTCAGAGAAGAGCTGACACCAATTCTCCTCAAACTATTCCAGAATATAGAAAGTGAGGGAGTGCTTGCTAATTCATTCAACGAAATGAGCATTACCCTGATAAAAAAGCCAGGCAAAGAAACCACTAAAAAAGAAAATTATAGACCAATATCCCTCACTAACATAGGTGCAAAAATTCTTAACAAAATCCAACAATGTATATCAAAAATAATAATACAACAAGACCAAACGGGAGCTCTGGTGGCATAGTGCCTAAGGCATTTGACTGCTAACCAGAGAGCTAGTGGTTCAAACCCACCATCCACTCCTCAGAAGGAAGATTGGGCAATCTATTTCCATAGCGATACTGCCTTGGAAACCCAAGAAAGGATCACTATGAGTTGGATCTGACTCAAAGGCAGTGAGTTTGGTTTTTGGTTTTCAAGATCAAATGGGATTCATACCAGGTATGCCAAGATGGTTCAACATTAGAAAAACAATCAATATAATCCACCATATAGATAAAATAAAGTAAAAAAACCACATGATCATATCCATCAATGCTGACAAGGCATTTGACAAAATCCAACACCCATTCATGATAAAAATGCTCAACAAAATAGGAATAGGGAGGAAATTCCTCAACATAATTAAGGGCATATATACAAAATTAACAGCTAACATTAATCTCAATGGAGAGATACTGAAAGCACTCCCCTTGCAAATGGAAACCAGGCAAAGATGCCCTTTATCACCACTCCTACTCCATACCTTATTGGAAGTCCTAGCAATAAGGCAAGAAAGGGAAATAAAAGACATTCAAATGGGCAAAGAAGAAATAAAACTATTTCTGTTTGCAGATGATATAATTATATACATAGAAAATCCCAGAGTCTCAGCAACAAAATTATTGGAAAATTACTTAATTGAAAGATTTAGCAAAGTGGCAGAATACTAGATCAACAAGCAAAATTCAGTAGGATTCATTTACTCTAGTAAAGAAAAAACAGGTAAAGAAACCAGGGAAATGATACTATGTATGGTATTGTTGTTAGTGCCATCAAGTTGACTGTGACTTATAGTGAGACTATGTACAACAGAATGAAACACTGCCCAGTCCTGCACCATCCTTACAATCATTGCCATGCTTGAGCCCATCATTGCAGCCACTGTGTCAGTCCATCTCATTAAGTGTCTTCCTCCTTTTTGCTTCCCTTCTACTTTACTAAGCATAATATCCTTCTCCAGGGACTGGTCCCTTCTGACCACATAATCAAAATAGTTGAGATAAAGTCTGGCCATTCTTGCTTCTAAGAAGCATTCTTCTGTCTATACTTCTTCCAAGATAGATTTGTTCATTTTTCTGGCAGTCCATGGTATCTGCAGTATTCTTCAACATAATCACAATTCAAATTCACTAATTCTTCTTCCACATACATATGAAGCTATTGAAAATACCATGGCTTGGGTCAGGGTCACCTTAGGCTTCAAAGCGACATCTTTGCTCTTAAACACTTTAGAGATGTTTTGCAGCAAATTTGTCCAGTGCAATACATTGACTGCTTCCATTGGGCATTGATAGTGGATTTAAGTAAAATAAAATCCCTGACAACTTCAATCTTTTCTCCATTTATCATGATCTTGTAAGGCCCAGTTGTAAGGATTTTTGTTTTCTTTATGTTGAGGAGTAATCCGTACTTAAGGCTATTTGATCTTCATCAGGAAATGCTTCAAGTCTTTTCCACTTTCAGCAAGCAAGGTTGTGTCATCTGCTTATTGCAGGTTATTAATGAGTGTTCCTCCAATCCTGATGCCATGTTCTTCTTCATATAGTCCATCTTCTTGGATGATTTTCTCAGCATACAGATTGAATAAGAATAGTGAAAGGATAGAAGCCTGATGCACACCTTTCCTAATTTTAAACCATGCTCTATCCCCTTCTTCTGTTCAATGACTGACTCTTGGTTTACATACAAGTTCTTCATGAGTACAATGAAGTGTTCTGGAATTCCCATTCTTCACAATGTTATTTATAATTCATGATCAACACAGTCAAATGCTTTACATAGTCAATAAAACTCAGGTAAGTATCTTTCTAGTATTCTCTGCTTTTAGCCAAGATCCATCTGACTTCAGGAATGATATCCCTTATTCCATGCCCTCTTCTGAATCTAGCATGAATTTCTGGCAGTTCCCTGTCAATATACTGCTTAAACCATTTTTAAATTGTCTTCATCAAAATTTTACTTGCATGTGACATCATTAACATTGTTAGATAATTTCCACATTCTGTAGGGTCACCTTTCTTTGGAACGGGCACAAATATGGATACAATTAGTTGGAATTTACTATAATCACCCCAAAAAGAAAATACTTAGGAATAAATCTAAGTAGATATACAAAAGACCTATACAAAGAAAACTATGAAGCACTACTACAAGAAAACAAAGGGACCTACATAAACGGAAGGATTTACAATGCTTGTTGATAGGAAGACTTAACATTGTGAAAATGTCAATACTACCCAAACAGTCTACTGATTTAATGCAATCCCAATTCATATTCCATTATCATTCTTTAAAGAGATGAAAAATTAATCCTTACCTTTACATGGAAAAGAAAGAGACCCCAGACAGACAAAGAACCACCACTAAGAAGAACAAAGTAGGAGGCCTCACATTTCACTATCTCAAAACCCATTACATAGCCACAGTAACAAATCAGCCTTGTACTGGTACAATGACAGACACATAGATCAATGGAAAAAAAAAAAAAATTGAGGACCCAGAAGTAAATCCATCCAACTTGGACAGGTGATCTTTGACAAAGGGCTGAAACCCATAAAATGGGGAAAAGATAGTCCGTTTAACTGATGGTCCTGACAAAACTGGAGATCCATTTCCAGGAGAAGGAAACAGACCCATATCTCACACCCTATGTATACAAAAATGAACTCAAGCTGGGTCAAAGACCTAAATGTAAAACCTAAAACTATAAAGATCATCAAAGAAAAAATAGGGACAAATTCAGGGTCATACTACATGGCAGAAATACACTATCAAACATAACTAAAAATGTACAAACAGTAGAAGACAGAGTACATTATGGGGACCTCCTAAAATTAAGCACTTACATGCATCAAAATGTTACATCAAAAGAGTAAAAAGAGAACCCCAAAACTGGGAAAACAATTTTGGGGTATTGGACAAAAGACTAATCTTTATAGAAATATTTAGAAAACTAAAAGACTTCAACAAGAAAAAGAAAAATAATCCAATTGAAAAATGGGCAGAGGACACATACAGACACTTCACCAAAGAAGATATTCAGGCAGCCAACAAACATATGAAGAAATGCTCACAATCTTAGCCACCAAAGAGATGTAAAACAAAACAACAAAGAGATATCACCTCATCCTACCATTAATAGCAAAGTTCAAGAAAACAGAAAACAATAAATGCTGGTGAGTCTGTAGAGAGACTAGAACCCTCATACATCACTGGTGTGATTGTAGAATGGTACAACCGCTATGGAAAATAGTATGGTGCTTCATTAAATTTGGAAATAGAAATACCACATGATCCAATAATTCCACTACTAGGTATATATCCTACAGGAATAAGAGCCATGACAAGAATATGTTTATCACAGCACTATTGACAATAGCAAAAAGATGGGAACAACTTCAGTACTCATCAATGTATGAATGAATAAATAAACAATGCTGTACACACACTATAGAATATTATGCACCATTAAGGAATAAAGTTGAATCTCAGAAACATCTGACATGAATGAACCTAGAGGACTTTATGCTGAGTGAAGTTGGTCATTTACAAAAAGACAAATATTGTGTGCGACCACTATAATAAAAAGTCAAGAAAAGATTTCCACACAGGACAAAAAACATTCCTTGATATTTACCAGACGTTGCAGGGGAGGGGAGAGTAAATCACTAACTGAAGTGTAGACATATTAACTTGGAAGAAGCAGAAGACAATATACAATAAAAGGGAGGTCAGTACAAAATGATCAAGGCAAAGGAAGATACTAGGAGGAGTACAAGAGTTAGAGGGAACAAAAGTAAATGTTATTACATACGTAATCTTGCAATAACAGTAATAATCATCTATGAGTGGATACATATATAGGCCCACAAGCTGAATACAGGTGGGAAGGTGAATATATGGGTTTGACAGAGGGTATTTCTATGTATATATCATATATGTGCTGCATATATATCCATGAGAATAGTAGTAGACCATACAGGGAGCAATGTTATGAAAACTTCTTGTTGTTGTTGTTGTTATGTGCCGTCGAGTCGGCCCCGACTCATAGCGACCCCTCCTTGGGTTTCCGAGGCAGTATCACTATGGAAGTAGGATTGCCCAACCTTCCTTCCGAGGAGTGGCTGGTAGGTTTGAACCGCCAGCAGTCTGGCTAGCAGGCAAGTGTCTTAGCCACTATGAAAACTTCTTAGCCATAACCAAATACCATGAGAGGATGAGCTGCTGAGCCTGAGGGCTCAGTACTGAAGTCTTGGGGAACACCAAGGGCAATTGGCATAAGCATGTGAATGCTAACCAGAAGGCTGGCAGTTCAAACCCACCAACCACTCTTCAGAAGGAAGGTTGGGCAATGTACTTCCATAGTGATACTGCCTTGGAAACACTAGTCAGGTTGCTATGAGTCAGATCCAACTCCACAGCAGTGAGTTTAGTTTGGTTTAGTTTTAGCCCACAAAGACAATGTCTACTTTGGTGAGGAACAACTGGGATCTTAAATGCTTTTGAGTGACCATTTAAGGTACAACTATTAGTCTCACTCTCTCTGGAGCAAAGAAGAGAGAAGAAAATCAAAGATGCATAGAAGCAATTAATCCAAAGGACTAATGGACCATGTGAACCCTAGCCTCCAGAACCCTGAGACAGAAGAACTACATGGTGCCTACCATCACTACTGACCACCCTGAAAGGGATCACATTAGAAGGTCCTGAATAGAGTGGGAGAAAAGTGTAGAACAAAACTCAAAATCATAAAAAAAGACATGACTCACTGGTCAGATAGATAGAGACTGGTGAAATCCCCAAGACTATGGCTCTTAATCACCCTTGAAACCTGGAACTGAACTCATTCTCATAGCTAAACTTTCAACCAAACAATAGACAATTCTATAAGGTGAACAATAACAACTTGGAGGTACAGTCTTTACAACAATCAACAATTCAAGATCAAAAGGGCCCCATTTGCCCAAGGACAAAGTTCAGAGAGTAGGAACATGATAAGAAAGAAGGATGAATGGAAACAGGGACAAAGAGGGATGAATGATATTACATTGTGGGGATTATAATCATTGGTATGAAACAAAATGTGTATGAATTGTTGACTTGAAAACCGATTTGCTCTATAAACCTGCAGTAAGCCACCAAACAAACAAACAAACAAAAAACAAACTCACTCCCATCAAGTCAGATCCGACTCACAGTGACCCCTCCTTGGATTTTTGAGGCAGTATCACTACAGAAGTAGATTCCCCATTATCCTTCCAAGGAGTGGTTGGTGGATTTGAACCACCAGCTTTCTGATTAGCAGTCAAATGCCTTAGGCACTGTGCCACCAGAGCTCCTTAAATCACAATTAAAAGTTAAAAATAAGAAAGAGAAAAAGAAAAGAAATAACATATTGCATTAGGCAAACTTGCTTCTAAAGATTTCTCTAAAGTGTTTAAAAGCAAAGATGTGACTCTGAGGACTAAGGTGCACCTGACCCAAGCCGTGAAATTTTTCAATCACCTCATATGCATGTGAAAGCTGTACAATAAATAAGGAAGACCAGACTGAAGAACTGATGCCTTTAAATTATGATGTTGGTGAATAATATTGAATATACCATGGCCTACTAGAAGAACAAACAAATCTGTCTTAGAACAAGTACAGCCAGGATGATCTTTAGAAGGGAGAAGGTGAAACTTTGTCTTATGTATTTTGAACATGTTACTGGGATGTAGCAATGCCTGGAGAAGGACATCATGCTTGATAAAGCAGACAACTCACTGCAGTAGTCGATTTCAACTCATAGTGACCCCTCCTTGGGTTTCCGAGGTGGTAGCACTACTGAAGTAGATTGCCCAACCTTCCTTCCAAGCAGTGGCTGGTGGGTTTCCACTACCAGCCTTCTGGTTAGCATTCAAATGTCTTAGGCATTATGCCACCAGGCCCTCAATGAGATAGTTTGACACAGTCACCGAAACATAGGCTCAAACATAGCAATGATTGTGAAGATGGTGCAGGACTGGGTGGTATTATGTTCTATTTCACACATAGAATTGCTATGAATTAGAACTGACTCAAGGGTAGCTAATAACAACTAACAACAACTGCCAAAAGAAGCTGTCCCAGTTGCAGATATAGAAGGACCAAGTAAATAAAGGTAGTGTGTTCAAGTGGACAGAAGAAGAAGGAGAGAGACAACAGAATGAAATAGAACTAGCATTCATGGCATATACTTGGTGCCAGATGTCTTTTATTTGCTATATTTTTAATGCATCCAGCAATCCTATGAGTCAGTTATTATTATCCCCCAGCTGCCAGTTACCACATCATGCTGTCTCCAAGTCCAATAGAAGAAATTTAACATTATTTGTGTGCTAGCCCATAAATAATTTTGAA
The DNA here is from genome assembly GCF_000298275.1 of Orycteropus afer afer. Taxonomy (NCBI): domain Eukaryota; kingdom Metazoa; phylum Chordata; class Mammalia; order Tubulidentata; family Orycteropodidae; genus Orycteropus; species Orycteropus afer. The sequence goes on from NW_006921658.1 coordinate 6,777,294, forward strand.
TTTTAGCTACATTATGGGTTATATAGATCTATCTATCTAGACTAGGCAATAAATGACATTTAATATTAATTGTTTCTAAGGAAAAATATATTTCAAGAACAAACATATAAGACATCTTCAGCAGGCCATCAAGCCTACCAGTACTCCAGGAGCTTGTCCTACTCCAACATGCACCAGGCTAAGGGGGACATTTCATTACTTTTTCCCACTAGTGTCCCAGGGATGCTTCTAATTGTTTGCAGTGTTCAGAAATAAGTCTTAAAAGCTAAGGAATGTAAGTCCTGCCTATTTTATTAGTTAAATGATAACAAATGCTAGAATAGCGAAAGAACAAGAGAAAAAGAAAGGGAAATGTGAAACACTAATGCCATTTAAGCAAACTGTGATTGTTGTTCTGTTTTTCAAATGTCATAGATTAAAGAAATTGAGAGTCTGATCACTTCAGATGATTGTTTTTTTAACTGAAATATTCATTGTATGACTTAGCACCAAAATCTTTTAAGATGAGCAGGATGCTGTAACATCTTCCCTCTTGGGTTTAGGTGGTTTTCCTTCACAGACTCCATGCCTGAATATGCAGTAAAATATTTTCAGGTGTCTCATTCCACCAATACCAGTAGCATTTAGTCTTTCAGCCTTGGCTCTCCAGTTATACTTTTCCTTGTACATGCCAGGGTAACCAGTTTTGCCACAGGTTGACTTCTGAAGGTGGTAGGACTCAGAGCCACAATGGAAGCTCTAAGTGTGTCTTATTGAAACATTTTCTAAATAATGGTGCTCCCATCATCATCTTGCTTCTGCTACAGAGACCAACGAGCCATATCATATTATTTTAACTAAGGATATTTCATTTTCTTGATGATTTATTTTTCATGTGCTTCAACTACTGTGTTATACACTTGAAGTAACTTTATTCATATTTAAGGAGTCTGCTAAGCCATTTTCCTGTGGTAGCTCTGGTGGCAAATTCAAGTCCTAAATCACTTCTGTGATTTCAATTATAATGTTTAATCATCCTTTTCTGAATCTCTCTTAAGAGTAGCATTGTTAATTTCCCCAACTGATTATAAAGTATTTTGCATAATGAGTGTCTCATTTAGTATAGAATTCCTAATTCATCTGTTGTCGATTGACTCTAAAGTAACAATGTCTGTACATGGAAATAAGATACATGGGGATTTATCCAACAATTTTATGAATTTGACTCATGTAGATATTCAAATAGAAAATTAAGAACAAAATTTCATTTGCAGTCCAAAATAACTTTGGCTTGTTGGCCCTGACTGGTTAATTGTTCATGAAACACATTTTCCTTTCCTCTGGGATACATAGCTGGGCAATGTTTCTCAGCCTTCCTTGCAGTAGAATGTGACTCTGTTTTGGTTAATACAATGTGGACACAAGTGATCCTCTTCTAGAGTCAGCCTATAAAAATCACTTATGTGATCCTGCTCTCTCTTCCTTTTCTTGCCAGGCAGATGTAGTCAAACAAAGTAGTCTGGAAAGCCATCTGTTGGAGATGATAGAGTCAGAGATGGAAGGAGTCTGGATTTCCAGATGACCACATATCCCTCATCAACTCCACGCCACCAATTGGACCTTTAGTGAGCAAGAAATAAAATTTATTTTATTAAGTTACTGAGTCAAAATTGACTTGATAGCATCCAACAACAACAAGCTACTGGGAGTTGAAGGAATCATCCACTACTATGACTTCACTATTCTTTAACATATATATTGTTGTTCACTGCTGTCAAGTTTGCCCCTGACTCATAGTGACCCCATGCACAATGAAATGAAATAGAGCAAAACACTGTTTGGACCATGCCATTTCCATGATCAGTTGCAGATCACTTAGGAAATGGACCATTGTTATTAGAATTTTCATTGGCTGATTATCAGAAGTAAATTCCCAAGCTTTTCTTCTTAGTCCATGTTAGTCCAGAAGTTCTGCTGAAACCTGTTTAGCATCATAGCAACATGCAAGTCTCCACTGACAGATTGGTGGTGGCTGTGCACGAAAGTGCTTTGGCCGGGAATAGAACCCTGAGTCTTCTGCATGAAGACTGAGAATTCTACCATTGAACCACCAATGCCCCCACATATATTCATTTAATTTAATTGTCAAATTTTTGCTTTAGGCCAGTGTTTCTTAACCAGGAAAAAAATTTCCCTCCACACCCATTTTGGGAACATTTGGCAATATTGTCATGATATGGGTGACTATTGCTGGCATCTAGTCAACAGAGGCTGTGGATGCTGATAAATACCTTATGATGTGCTGACCATCCCCCACTCCAACACCCCATCCCTGTGCATTATCTAGTCCAAATAATAATGGCACTGAGGTTGAGAAACCCTGCTGTAGACTATATTCATGTTGTAAAAATAAATACAGTATTTGGTTAAATATATGCCTTATTTAATAGCCTTCTAATAGCATCTTTAATTAAGTTTAAGTTCTTGTTCTCATGCTGTGATCCATTGATCACTTTTGTCACTAATTACCATTTATGTAAAACTCTATGATTTCTATATTTTTGGTTTTGCTTCCATGGCTATCCTCGCTTAATCTTCCCCTTACTATTATCAACACACTGTGTTTACTGTTCTGTCTGCAGCAATTCTCACTATACTTGGCATGCCATAACCAAACACACTGTCATAGAGTCAAGTCCAACTCATAGCAACACCCACTGGTTCTCTAAGGCTGTAAATCTTTATGGAAGTAGATTGCCTCATCTTCTTCCCACAGAACAGCTGGTGGGTTTGAACCACGAACTTTCTGGTTAGCAGCCAAATGCCTTCATCACTATGCCACCAGAACTCTTTATACTTAGCATACAGTAGGTGTTTATAAAATGTTTAATGAGTGAAGAATGAAATAAAATAAATCAAAATAAAATAAATAAAATCATAAAGAAAAAAAGAATGAAACATTTCTGTTCTCAACTCCCTTAAATTTGATGACACTACATCACTTTTGGGAGCTCTGGTAGCATAGTGCCTAAGGCACTT
>NW_006921658.1:6780411-6785539 GCF_000298275.1 Orycteropus afer afer
CAGCCACTCCTCGGAAGGAAGATGGGGCAATCTACTTCTGTAGTGATACTGCCTCAGAAACCCAAGGAGGGGTTGCTATGAGTCGGGTCCAACTCGTCGGCACATAACAACACATCACTTTGATTCTTGTCTCCCTATACTGTCTTCTTCAATGGGTCATTTTCTTTCTTGCCCTCTAAATTCAGTTTTTCCACAAGGCAGATATTTTCTCTTCTTTTTTTCCTTTTATTTGGATAACTCAATATTATAACTTCAATCACCACCTTTACTCAAAGTTTCCCTAAATTTCAGCACTAAGCCAAATTTTCTCCTGAGATTCAAGGTCAAAGCTATGCTTGCCTATGTCTACTTGCATAGTCCACCATCACCTGTCATTCAGTTTGTCTAAAGCTCAATATTGTCACCTCCCACAAAAACATTGTATCTCCCACTTCTCTCCATGTCCTCCCTCGATTAATATAATCTTTCCACCTCAAGGGTCAGACAAGACTTTTCCCTCCTCCTCACAGACTATATAGGTATATTGTAGGTGCTAGATTATATACAGCTTCTCTTTCCTATAACTTAAGGAGCTTTGGTGGCATAGTGCTTAAGGCGTTTGACAGCTAACCAGAAGGTTGGCTGTTCAAATCCACCAGCCACTCCATGGAAGGAAGACTGGGCAATCTACTTCCGTAAAGATTTACCACCTCAGAAACTCAAAGAGGGTCACTATCAGTCAGAATTGACTTGTTGGCAGTGAGGTTTTTTTTTTTTCCTATCAATTGATACTTTGTGTATGTTGTTTCAGATGTCTTTAATTTGCCATTTTCTTGTTTGTATTTTAAAACTTCAGAGTCAGGCTGATTAATCGACATATAATGTAAGCCATATATGTAATTTCAAATTTTCTTATAGTCACATTTAAAAAATGAAAAAGAAACAGGTGAAATTAATTTTAATAATACATTTTATTTAACCCAGTAATCCAGAATACTCTCATTTCAACATGAACACAATAAACAATTCCTTTATGATATATTTTACATTGCTTGTTTCCATAATATGTCTTCAAAATCTAGTGTGTTTTACATTTATAACACATCTCATTTTGGATTAGACACACTTCAATTGCTTAATACTCAAGTGTGGTTTTGGTTACTGTAGTGGACAGCACAGCTCTAGAGCATTGACACTTTTTCTCGTGCTTGTTTGTGTTCATGATATTTAGAATGGTGTCTGGCACAAAAATGTTTGGCCAAGGAAACCTTACTATACTAGCATTGGCTTTTCTGTATTCTAAACCAATTACTTGAAGCACTTACTTAAAGCATTTACTGATGAAGATCAAAGACTACAGCCTTCAGTATGGATTATACCTCAACATAAAGAAAACAAAAATCCTCACAAATGGACCTTAAGCAAATCATGATAAACAGAGAAAAGAATGAAGTTATCGAGGATTTAATTTTACCTGGATTCATAGTCAATGCCCATGGAAGCAGCAGTCAAGAAATGAAATCATGTTTTGCATTAGGCAAATCTGCTGCAAAAGACCTCCTTAAAGTGTTAAAAAGCAAAGATGTCACTTTGAAATCTAAGTTGTGCCTGGCCCAAGCCATGGTATTTTCAATCATGTTGTATGCATATGAAAGTTGGATAAATAAGGAAATAAGGAAGATGAAAGAATTGATTGCTTTGACTTACTGTGTTGGTGAAAAATATTAAATATATCATGGACTTCCAGAAGAATGAAGAAATCTGTCTTGGAAGATTTACAACCAGAATGCTCCTTAGAAGCAAGGATGGTGAAACTTCATCACACATATTTTGATCTTGTTATCAGGAAGGACCAAAAAGCTGGAAGTTCAAATCCACCAGCCACTCCTCAGAAGGAAGATTGGGCTAACTCATAGCAACTCAGGACAGAAATCAACTAAAGTAAGTCCCCAAGAGGCAAAGTATCACTGTGATTATATCTCACCTGAATTTAGAGACCATCTGAAGAAGAAATTTGATGCATTGAACAGCAGTGACCAAGGACCTGACAAGTTGTGGGATGACATCAAGATCATCATATGTGAAGAAAGCAAAAGGTCATTAAAAAGACAGGAAAAGCAGCATTCCGGTAAGACAGCAGAATAGCAGACAAACTACACAGACCCTCTTCAACAAAGAAAGGGGAACCAATTAACACAGATATAGAAGATAATTCTGGAGCCCCGAGCTTTGAAAGGAAGGGTACGGAAGTGGACTAAACTCCAACTAGTAGAAGAATTTGCATGAAAACACCAAACAAGGAGACATATGGAGCTGTGGTCTGGCAGTGATCCTGAAAGCACAGAAAGCTTGGATATTACCAAGTGGTGTTAGGACCTAAAAATAAACCTAAAAATCAGTTCTGCTAGCCAGGAACTGCATGGAGGACTGCACTGGTGGCTGGTGAATAAAAGGAGAAGCAGCAAAGAGGAAGGTGGGCTGAGCTGTGGACTTTTGCCTGTCCAGAGAATTCAGCCATTTTGAATATTTACAAGTGGTTTCACCATTTTGAATATTTAAAGAGACAGCATTCTCCCAGATTCCATGGACTTAAGAATAGGATCCACTTGCTGGAAAACACAAGGACATTCTGGATCCCAATGACTGGAAAGATGCGATATTCCCCTTGTTACTCTTACACCCCACACCCTCTTGGTGAACAGAGGTGTGGCTATCCCTCACTCCCACCTGGCTTCTGGGCTAGCAGGAATTCCATCCCAGTCTGTGTGCTTGGACGGAGCCTGGGTGCCCTGTCTCACCCTGTCCAGATATTTTTTTAAGATTTTTTTTGGTCTATTTTTAAAGTATTATTATTATTATTATTATCCTTTTTTATTATTATTCTTTATTCTTCCCATCCTGCAGTGTAGTAAATTACTTAGTGTGGCTTTTCTACCCATAAGTCTTTGAAAACTCCAAGGTGGAGTTTGCCACGAGCAACTGAGGAGCTGCTGATTGCTAAAGTCATCCACCTGGGGTATTTCTGTTGGGAGTGGCACTAAACAATGTTCTGGGATGTTCCCACTCTCTCTTAGGTGTTTAGGACTCTGATGTTATGATTGGTTGCTTTGGCCACTCTGCTGGGCTCAAAAAGAGACCTCCTAGAGGCAGAACTCTCTCTCTGATTGCTGGCTGAGGAAGATGTGCTGCTGAAAGAGATGCAAGAGACACGCATTGCTGAGTGAGACACTGAGGGACACGTGCTGCTGGGAGAGAGACTGTGAGAGACTGACTGAGGGATGGTGGGCTGGAAGAGAGACTGTTTTCCCTGAACTTGAATGGTAGCCTAGTGCTTCCCTAATAAACCCATAATCTGTGAGTTCTGTGTGGCCACTGCAGTGAATTATTGAACCCAGGAGAGAGGTGGTGGGTGCTTTGAAGGAATGGCTGGTGAAAGGGCTGGAGGGCGGCAGCATGTCTGGCCTTATAGGAATAGGCCTTGGGTTATTGATGGTGACACTGTCTTCCTTTTGTGGAGTTAGAGGAGGTTGGAACATGTGGCCTCCTTGTCCTTTTTGCACATCCCAAGTTCTAGTTTTCAGCTTTTCCTCTCTTCCCTGTTTCTGGTTCCAATTTTTTTTTTTCTTGTGGTTAACCCCATTCTTTGTTTTTCTTTTTGCGTTTTGCCATTTTTTTTCCTCCAATATTCTCCTACTCTACCTTTTTTCTCTTATTGTCCTTTCCCCAGATATTGCAGGGTTTCTTTTTTCTTTTCTTTTTCCTTTATTTTGGTGATTGTTCCTATGTGTTTATGCGGTATGTTTTTTGTCCATTTGCTTTTACTTTTTTGATGTTTTTTTGATGGTTGTTTTTGTCTAACTGAGTAGGAGACAGCAACTGTGCCCATAAAACACAACCACACCCACACCTCCTGCAGTTTCACTTACTGAGTGAGAACCACAACTTCCTTCTCCACCAACTGGCCAATGATAAACAACCACCAAAAAAGAGCCTGACTCACCCTTACTGCTCTTCACAAAGAGTTAACAGAGATCTAAATACAACAACATCACAATGTCTCAGAGACAATAGACCATCACAGTCCACACAAAGAAGCAAGATAAAGTGGTAGATAGAAGGGAAGAGGATACAGACCCAGAACACATCCCTGAGGAAAAAGCAGCATTGAAACTCCCTGATAATGAATTAAAAAGAATTATGTTTAGGTATCTTCCAAGGATTGAGAGACATATCAAGAAAAACACAAACAAAATTAAGGAAAAAACAGATAAAACTCTAGAACAATTTCAGAAGAAAATACAACAATAAAATGATAAAATAAATGAAAAATTAGAAATGATTCAAAATCTACCAATAGAAATCTAGAAGATTACTACAAAATTTTCAGAAATAGAAAACACATTGAAAGGGCAAAGGAGTAGAATTGAATCAATGGAAGACAGAATTATTGAGATTGAAGACGAATACCTGAATACTTCTTTGGAAAGGGATCAATCAGAAAAAAAGATCAAAACAAAATGAAGAAAGCCTAAGGTTCATGTGGGATATCATCAAAAGGAATAACCTACATGTAATTGGAATTTCAGAACAGGAAGAGAAAAATAAAACCACTGAGAAAATTGCCCAAGATTTGTTGGAGGAGAACTTCCCTGATATAATGAAAGATGAGAATATATCCATTCAGGAAGTCCAATGAACCCCAAACAGGATAGACTCCAAAAGAAAATCACCAAGACATGTCACCATCAAACTCATCAAAACCAAAGACAAAGAATCCTGAAAGCAGCACGGGAAAAATAAAGTTACTTACAAAGGACAATCAACAAGAATAAGCCCTGATTTCTCAGCAGAAACCATGCAAGCAAGAAGGCAATGGGATAGTATATATAAAACCCTGAAAGAGAAAAATTTCCAAGCAAAAATTATGTACCCAGCAAAATTGTCCATCAAATATGATGGTGAAATTAGGAGATTTCCAGATAAGCAGAAATTAAGGAAACCATGTCAACCTTACAAGAGGTACTAAAGGGAATCCTTTGAACAGAGAACCAATAATAACAAACAACTGATCATTAACACACAAGATGACATAACCCAGAAACCAACACAGCTATGAATGTATCCAAAATAAAATAAGCTTACAAGATTG
>NW_006921658.1:6790495-6801448 GCF_000298275.1 Orycteropus afer afer
TTGCATCTAGATGGCAGCTTGCTAGCTTTTAAGATCCCAGTCTCTACTCATCAAAGTAGGAAGTGGAACAATGTTTTGAATAGTATGTTAGGTCAATTGAGCTTGATGTCCCCTGCGACTGTGGTCCCAAGCCCACAGGAAAGATGAACCCTTTTGCACATACAGTACTGCATTGTCACTGAAGGCAAACATGAATATATGGGTAAATAGATGGGTGGACAGAGTGAACTATTAGGTGTGTCTGTGCAGGGGGGAGTGTGCCCAAGACCATGTATAGTGTTGGCAGACAATGTTTCTACAAGTGTATTGTTATGTTCTGTAAGAATTCTCAGGTATATAGTAGAGCTGACAAGGGACAAGGTTGTAGTCACTTCTTGGCCACAGCCAACTACCCAGAGAGAGCAAATAGTTGGACCTGTGGACTGGGAACAATGGTCACAGGGGACATCAAGCTCTACTGGCATAACATACTACACAAAACATTATTTCACATTCTACTTTGGCAAGTAGTGACTGGGATCTTCAAAGCTTGCAGCTGGCCATCTACATGTAATGATGGGTCTCTCCTCATCCAGAGCAAAGAAGAATGAAGAAAACCAAAGATGCAAGGAAAAAATTAGTCCAAGGGACTGGTACATCATGCAATACTCAACCTATACAATTATGAGACCAGAACTAGATGGTGCCTGGCTACCACTGTCAACCACTTGGAGAGGGATCTATGTAGAAGATCCTGGATAGAATGGGAGAACAATGTGGAACAAAACTCAAAATCATTTTTAAAAAAAGGGGGGACCAGGTTTGCTAGTCTGATAGAGCTTGATGGAACCCTTGAGACCATGGCCCATAGCTGCCCTTCTGGTCTTGAGTGGAATCCACTCCTGTGGTTTCCAGACAAACAAAAGATAGGCATATGAGTTGAAAATTTACATTAGGTAGATACACTCCCTGGAGAGATCATTCATGGGAGAATAGAAGGGCTGTGTATACACAGGGAGACCGCTCAGGGGGAAGGAGTGCATGGGAGGGAAGGACACTGGGAAGAGCTAACTATGGGGAGGAAGTGGGAGGGGAGTTCTTGCATTGTGAAAAATTGCAGTCAATGTCATGAGATAAAGTGTACTTGAGCTCCTGTATGGGAAGTGAATTTTCTTTGTAAACTTTCACCCAAATCACAATAAAAACTAAAAAAAAAAAAAAAGGACAGGAAAAGAAGAAAAGACCAAAATAGATGTCCAAAGAGTCCCTGAAAGTTGCTCTTGAATGGAGAGTAGCTAAAGTGAAAGGAAGAGATGATGAAATAAAAGAACTGAGCAGAAGACTTCAAAGGTAGCTCCAGAAGACAAAGAAAAGTATTATAATGAAATGCACAAAAACCTGGAGTTAAAAAATCAAAAGGGAAGAACATGTTCAGCATTTCTCAAGCTGAAAGAACTGAAGAAAAAATTCAAGCCTTAAATAGCAATATTGAAGGATTCTATGGGCAAAATCCTCAGAAGGAATGTTGGGCAATCTACTTCCATAGTGATACTGCCTCAGAAACCCAAGGAGGAGTAGGTATGAGTCGGGTTCGACTTGACAGCAAACAACAACCACAACAACAACATGGGCAAAATACTAAATGATGCATGCAGCATCAAAATAAGATGGAAGGAATATAGAGAACCAATGTACCAAAAATAATTGGTCAACATTTAACCATTTAAGGAGGTAACATATGATCAAAAACCAACAGTATTGAGGGAAGTCCAAGCTGCACTGGATAAACTGGCAAAAAACAAGTTTCCAGGAATTGACAGAATACCCATTGAGGTGCTGCAACAAACATTCAAGCAGTAGGTACTTACTAACTTATGCCAAGACATTTGGAAGACAGTTACCTGGACAGTTGACTAAAAGAGATCCATATTTTGTGCCTGTTTGAAAGAAAGATGATCCAATAGAATGAGGAAAGTATCAAACAATATCATTGTAGGAGCTCTGGTGGCATAGTGCCTAAGGCATTTGACTGCTAACCAGAAGGCTGGAGATTTAAACCCACCAGCCACTCCTCTGAAGGAAGGTTGGGCAATCTACTTCCATAGTGAGACTGCCTCAGAAACCCAAAGAAGGGTCACTTTGAGTCAGATCAGACTCAACAGCAGTCTGTTGCATTGCATTTGTGTATCATTAATGTAATACACAGGAGCTCTGGTAGTGTAGTGCCTAAGGCACTTGACTGCTAACCAGAAGGCTGGTGGTTCAAACCCACCAGCCACTCCTGGGAAGGAAAATGGGGCAATCCACTTCTGTAGCGATACTGCCTTGGAAACCCAAGGAGGCGTCACTATGAGTTGGGTCCGATTCGATGGCACATAACAACAACAATGTAATACACAAGCAAAATCTTGCTGAAGATAATCCAAAAACTGTTGCAGCAGTATAATGACAGGGAGCTGCCAGAAATTCAAGCTGGATTCAGAAGAGGACATGGAATGAGGGATACCATTGTGGCTATCAGATGGATCTTGGCTGAAAGCAAAGAATACCAGAATACCGTGCTTTATTGATTATGCAAAGGCATTAGACTGTGTGGATCATAACATATTATGGATACCATTGAGAAGAATGGGCCAGAACACATACTTCTGCTCATTGGGAACCTGTACATAGACCAAGAGGCTGTCGTTTGAACAGAGCAAGGAGATACTGCATGGCTGAAAATCATGAAGGGAGTGCATCAGGGTTGCAACCTTTCACCATACTTATTCAGTCTTTAGGTTAAGCAAATAATCCAAGAATCTGGACTTTATGAAGAAGAGTGCAATATCAGGATTGGAAGAAGACTTATTAACAACCTGCAATATGCAGATGACCAAATCTTGCTTTCTGAAAGTGAAGATGACTTGAAACACTTACTGATAAAAATTAAAGACTACAGTCTTCATTGTGGATTACATCTCAACATAAAGAAAACAAAAATCCTGACAACTGGACCAATAAGCAACATCACAATAAATGGAGAAAACATTGATGTCAGGAATATCATTTTACTTGAACCCACAATCAACACCCATGGAAGTAGCAGTCAAGAAATCAGACATCATATTGCACTGGACAAATCTGTTGACCTCTTTAAAGAATTAAGGAGGAAAGATGTGACTTTGAAGACTAAGATGCCCGGACCCAAGTCCTGGTATTTTCAATCACCTCATATGCATGTGAAATCTGGACAGTGAATAAGGAAGACTGAAGAAGAGTTGATCCCTTTGAATTGTGGTATTGGCAAAGAATACTGAAAATACCATGTACTTCCAGAAAAAAAAACATATCTGTCTTGGAAGAAGAACAGCTGGAATGCTCATTAGATGCAAGAATGGCCAGACTTCGTCTCACCTATTTCGGTCATGTTTGTCAGAAGAGACCAGCCCCTGGAGAAGGATATCATGCTTGGTAAAGCAGAGGGTCAGTGGAAAAGGGAAAGATCTTCTATGAGAGGATTAACACAGTGGCTGTAATGATGGGCTCATGCATAGCACGGATTTGAGGATGGCTCAGGACTGGGCAGTGTTTCATTCTGTTTTACATGGGGTTGTTATGAGTTAAGCCAACTTGAGAACACTAACAACCACATACAAACAGCAAAATGATATGTACTATATGAAGTTGCTTATATAAATAAATTATATACAAACACCCACTCCTCACTTACCAACATGGTTAAGTTCTAAAAGAACTAAAACAAAGTCTACTATCTTCAAGTTAATTCTGACTTCTAGTGAGACTTTAGGAAGAGTAAAACTGCCCCAAAAGTTTTCCAAGACTGTAAATCTTTACGGAAGCAGACTGCCTCATCTTTCTCTCTTGGAGTGACTGGTGGGTTCAAACTGCCAAACTTTTGTTGCCAAAAGCTTTCTGTGCCAGCAGAGCTTCTTATATTCTAAAGTCCAGATCGTTATGCAAACATTGGCATTATGCAAAAATGGAGAATGACAATATCAGATTACAAAATGGAGGATGACTATATCATTACTTGACTGTCAAATTACATCATTATATAACTGCCCAAGTATATCATTACATAACTGCCTTACCATTAAGAACCATGGCCCAGTCAAGTTGACACAACCTAAACTATCACAGCCAGCATTACTTTCACATTACACACTGGTGGACATTACTCCTAGACTTATGTCATGAATATGCAAAATAGTTGGATAGTAGATTTTTTACTATTGTTTTAAGTGTGAAATGTCAGGTGGTGAGAGAGTCAATAAGTGAGGAGTAGGTGTACATAGAAAAAATACTGGAAAGTATAGCTAAAAATGTTAAAAACAGTGATTTTCTTTGGGGCTGTGTAAGATAATGGAAAATATTTGTTGTAGTTTTGTGTTATTGTTTTTGTCTTGTTTTGCTTAGAGTGCACTCATGAAGATATATTGCTTTAGTATTTAGTCAAAAACAAACACATGCATATTGTTGTACAGGTCAAAGTCCACTGTGAAACTCTAGGTGTTTATTAATATCTGTTACTTCCTTGTACTGTAATAACCACCTTCCCATTTTGATCCTTTCTTCTCATCATTCCATACTTCTAGTTTATTAGGGCAAGTTTAATTCCTTTGCTGTGTTCTTCCTGTTTCCATTTTCCATAAAGTGTGTTTTTGATTGTTGACCTCATATTTTTGCTGAGATTTTCATTTCATTTATTACTCCCCATTTCCCACTCACTACTTCAGTTCTGGGGCCTCTTTTTTGTCTAGCCATATAGACGTTATAACACATTATTTCTTGGCCTGGAGATTGTGTTTGCTACATGGATTAAAGTACATTCAGATCACAAATATACCATCTTAACCCTTGATGGCAGACATCTGACATTCAGATACACGTGCAGATAAAACAAATATTTCACATTTTAAAATCTGATTTAATTTTTTATTAAAGAAAACTCGATGAAACTTTTCTTTATGAAGTTTACCTTTTCTTTTCTAGTACAGAAACAATACTGTTTAAAAAGCAGCCAGTCTTTTAAAAACATAAATATAACTGTATTATTTCTTTGCTTAAAACTCTCAACTAGAGCAAAACTGAAGCACTTTTCTGTAGCCTGCAAATACTTACAAGATCTCATTTCTGCTTATCCCCTAGTCTCCATTCACTCTGGCTTTCTTTCTGTTTCTTGAACACCTAGGAGTCCCATTTCTGTGCTGTTCTCTCTGCTTAAATCATGTTTCCCTAATATCTTTGCTAGGCTGCCTCTTACCATTCAAACTTCATCTCAAATGTCACCTCTTCAAAGAGGATCTTCTGGAATACCTTTGATACAGTAACTACTGCTCATCTATCTTTTCCTTAACATTTTCTGTTCCATTTTACTATTTTCTATTTTTCATAACCTTCTCACTATCTGAAGTTATTTCACTTAAACTGTTCATTAATGCATATTTGCTATCTCCCCAACTACAATGTAAACTTCATTGTTATTCTTTTATCTTCATCATGTAGAAGTTATATTTGGTGCATTGTCATTGTTGTTAGCTGCCCTAGAGTCAGCCCCAACTCATGGTGACCCAATGCACAACTGAACCAAATGCCACCTGACCCTGAGCCATCCTCATGATTGGTTGCAGACTGGAACATTGTGATCCACAGAGTTTTGTTAACTAATTTTTACAAGTAGATTACCAAGTCTTTCTTCCTAGTCTATCTTAGTTGGGACACTTCATGAAAGCTGTTCAGCATCATAGCAACACATAAGCCTCCACTCACAGACAGGTGGTGGCTGCTTATGAGGTGCATTAGCTGAGTTTTCCTATGGAAAGCAAGAATTCAATTGCTGAACCACCATTGCCACCTTGAATATATAGTAAAAACAAACAAAAAAAAAACCTCACTGCTGTTAAGTCAGATCTGACTCATAGTGACCCTTCCGGGTTTCTGGGGTGGTATCACTATGGAAGTAGATTGCCCAACCTTCCTTCCAAAGAGTGGCTGGTGTGTTTGAACAGCCAGCCTTCTGGTTAGCAGTCAAGTGCCTTAGGCATTATGCTACCAGAGCTCCTGGATATACAGTAGGCATATAGCTATTGTTTGGAGGGATAGATAAAAATTATTTCCAAGTAATACACAATGACTGTGACTAGTATGCTACTCAAAATAGTTACATGATCAGCTGCTTAGGATGTAAGAAGCACAACCTCCATTTTTGTTTAGAGATAATTCTTCCTCCAAGTTTTTCAGATTCTCTCAGTCATCATTCTCAAATGGCTACCGGCTTTTGAGGTGACTTTCAACATTCACCAAGTCTATGAGAGATTCCTATTAGTTCCTGTAACAGAAAACAGCCTGACTGATGAACCCTTGTGTTGTTCTGTCTAGAAAGATGTAATGACAGTACATCAATGAGTGCCGTGGTGGTTCAGTGGTAGAATTCTCACCTTCCATGTGGGAGACCCAGTTTGATCCTTGGCCAATGCACCTTAAGGGCAGCCAACACTTTTCTGTCAGAGAAGGTTTTTGTGTTGCTATAATTCTGAACAGGTTTCAGTGAAGCTTTTGGACTAAGATGGACCCAGAAGAAAGGCTTGGTGATCTACTTTTGAAAATCAGCCAATAAAATCCCCATAGACCACAACTGCTAGTTCCATTGTGTGTGGGTTTCGATGAGTCAGGCTGACTGGATGATGGCTATCAACAACACGATAGTACATCAGTAGAGCTTGTACTTTTAGCTGAATTGTCACTTATCTAGCCAAGTTATTATCACATCCATATCCTTGAATCAGAACAATTGTTCTGCTTTGCTGTTCATTAGAACCCAGGATAGTCTGCCTTTTAGAACTTAAATCAAAATGAGAATTCTGAACATGGCTTCAGAGCATTATAATCTGATCAATTTTTCTAACTCATCCTAAAAATTTATTCAACACTGCCTGTATCTGCACTGATTTAAAAATAAAGGCAAATTTACATTTCATAGAACATGGAAATCCAGAACTGCAATGCAGTTTAGGTAAAATCTAATTTACAGATAAGAAAATGTAAACCCAAGTTGAGGCTCCATAACTTTCCAAATGTCACTAAGCCAAGTGAAGGGAGAATCACAGTTAGACACAAAGTCTAGGGCTCTTTCCTCTACATTAATGAAATTCAATGTTATTGTAATAGGAATAGCTATTTTTAAATATTCAAATGTTATCATTCCTGTCCCAATGCCTGACACATAGAAGACAATCAAGAAAATTAGCAATAAATTGGTAAAGTTTTTAAAAATACTTTTGAGTTGGGCTGAATTTGGAATGGTGATTACAGTGTCAACTTGGTGTTTTTATTTATTTCTGTCTTTTGTAGGATGCAAAACATAAGCATGATTATTATGCACAGTGATTTAAACAATTTAAAGTAATATGGTTATCTGTCACTCATATGCTTCAGTCTATAGTCAGCTCTGCCTGATAACATCCCCTGGGATGTGTACACATCTCAGTATGCATAATGTATACATATGATTTCACTTCTGATAATAAAGTAATGTAATCTTATGTATTTATTTGTAGTTATTTTCTAAAGGAAAATAAATTAAGAGGAAATTCATTGATTTTTATCATCCATACTTTTATTTTGAGAAGAAATGATTTTGAAAATGTGATTGTTGTTGTTAGGTGCCATTGAATAGATTCCAACTCATAGTAACTGTATGTACAACAGAACAAAACATGGCCTGGTCCTGCTTCATCTTCACAGATGTTGCTATGTTTGACACCATTATTGTAGCTACCACGTGGGCTCATTTCATTGAGGGTCTTCCTCTTTTTCTCTGACCCCGTATTTTACCAAGTATGATATCTGCTCCAGGGACTGGTTCATCTTGATAACATGTCCAAAGTATGTGATATGAAATCTCATTGTCCTTGCTGCTAAGGAGCCTGCTGGTTGTATTTTGTCAAAGACAGATTTCTTTGTTCTTCTGGCAGTCCATGGTTTATTTAATATTATCCACCAACACCATAATTGAAAGGAATCAATTCTTGTTTGATCTTCCTTATTCTTTGTCTATTTTTCATATGCATGCGGTACGATTGACAATACCATGGCTTGGGTCAGGTACACCTTAATTTTCAAGGTGGCATCTTTGCTTTTTAATACTTTAAAGACATCTTTTGCAACAGATTTACCCAATGCAATATTTCATTGATTTCTTGACTTCTGCTTCCATGAGCATTGATTGTGCATGCAAGTAAAACAAAATGCTTGAAAGCTTCAATATTTTCTCTGTTTATCAAATTGTTGCTTATTGGTCCAGTTGTAAGGATTTTTGTTTCTTTAACTTGAGTGGTAATACATAATGTATTACACTATGTAGTCTTTGATCTTCATCAGTAAGTGCTTTGAGTCCTCTTCACTTTCAGCTCTTTTACTTCTACTCTGTCATATATAGTCACTATTAATCAGAATCAACTCAACAGTGCACAGCAACAACAAATAGTAATAATCACTCATTAGGTAATAATCTTAATGGTAATAATCAGTCTTCACTACATTCATCTCACTGGTTGCTTGTGCTTTGCTCTCATTTATCTTTGCTCTAAAGAACAGTAGATTACAGTACTTTTCTTCTTCATGAGTTTAGCTGCCTTCATATGTCCAATTCCATGAATCATCACTTTCACCAGTTCTATTTAACATTTTTCCTGATATATGCAAAACATTATAGCTCTTCTGTGCCCTTAGGGGTCAACAACACACTCTTGCTTCACTAGAAAGCAGAGCCACATCAGCAGTTCTCTTAGCATCCCACCTTTAAGATACTTCTACAGGCAACAAAAAAATGATACTAACAATCCTACATGAAAGTACACAGCAGTATTGAAACAACTTTGTCTCTTATCCAGTCATGCTCACTGAAGCAGGTAATGGTCAGAATGATGAGCAATTCCTCTCACTATTATGTATTCAATGAAATGTTGCCCACCTTATGAGCAATAGCTTTCCCTTCCCACCTTTGTGAAATAAGAGTTTAAAAGCAGTTTTGTGGGTTTGCCATAGCTGGCAGTTGGGTTTCAACTGCCTCTAGGATGCAGTGTTTTAGAGTCTTACTGTGGGGAATGCTGAATTTTATAATTCTTGTCACCTTAATCATTTGCCTTTGAGAAACACCATGTGTGTCAGGGTAGGATAGTGTGCCATAAGGTTTTCAATGGCTGATTTTCCAGAAATAGATTGCCAGTATTTTTGTCCAAGGCAACTCTTGAAAGATTGGAAACTCTGAATTTTCAGTTAGTAGCCAAGTACATTAACCTTTTGCCCCACCCAGGGACTTCTATTGCCACCTTTCCTTTCTTGAAACTTCTCTTTACCTCTGATGGTGATTCTGTGACATGAAAGTTTTGTGGAAATAAGTTACAATGAATCTTCAAGGGGAAAAAGTTCTAAATGTGTTCATTGAAATCTTATGTTTCAATCAAGCACAGCACAAGCCCCAATTCTTCCACCAGGCCTTTTTAAAGCACCCCAGCCTAATAATTACACACCCTTTTAAATTTAAAGTGGTTAAACCATTAGGCTACTATAGTGGGAATTTTCCAAGGAGGCTAAAACTTTCTCCTGAGTAGGTAGTGACAGTCTGAAAAACTTTCCCAGAGGCATAGGCAGAGATGTGAGTGGTTATTCAGAACAGAAGCAAAGAGAATCAGGAGAGAAAGGATTTAAAAGATTAAAGAAAGAAGCTTACAAACATTGCTAGCCATTCAGCATCCAGTGGCGGTAGGCCAAAGGGATCCAAGATGGCCACTAACATCCTCCCACATTATGGGGATACTTATATCTGAGTTTGAGGAATTGGAGATGGGGGCTATGTGACTGAGAATAGAGGACCATATGACTGGCTTTAGACTCAGTGGCCCTGGGTCCCAATTGAGAAGGGGCCCTGGACCACCACCTGTTTGTGCTCTGATAAAACACTGCTGGTTAGCAAGTTTTATTGCTTAAAACTATTTTAAGGATGAGTTAAGATGTTACAGTGAAGGGGGGGGGATCAGGGGGATATATGACAGAGAGGGAGAAGGGAAATGGCTGGTATTTCTTATAAGCATGACTAAATAAGTTTGAATCTGAGAGCCATTTGGGGGGTTTGGAGTTACCGACCATACACTCCACCCCCAATACCCAAAATTGGTCCTTACAATTTGTATGCCCCCTCTTGTGCTATATCCCTTGGACCTGGGTGTTGGAATATTGCAACCATGTTCCACAAATACAATATAAACTGCAATATCCAAATAGCAAGATTAATAGAAATTCTAGTATTCTATATAACAGATATCTCTATGTGGATGGCAAAGAATTTATCTAGGAAGAAATGAGATCTACACTTAAATGCTGGATAGCAGAAATGTAGGTTTGCATATGTAGCAAAATGTGATCAATAGAATGATTATAATTGGGTATGTAGATGCAACAATCAGTATGGATTAGAGCACAGGACCCTCCTGGTGCAGCAGTTATAATAGCCAATGCCATTCTATTTTGTAAAGCTACCTTTCTCATCTGGGTTGTCTTTGTGGACAGTAGAGCAGTTGTTTGAAATGTGTCATTCAAGGAAGTGGCAGTATGCTTAGTGAGTGCTTCTACCTGCCATTCCATGTCTATCATGGAGGTGGCAGAAGTGAAAAACTCTAGAAGATAAAATCACTAGCTGCCGTGGCACTGTTGCCGATGTTGTTGATAAAAGGTATCTCAATTGGAGTAGCATGCATGTAGAGTTGTATATGTTATACTGGGCATGTAGGGACACCCCAAGGTGCATCACCTTGTCCAATTATAAGGTAAATAGGACCAGTCATAATTACCACAGGCCCATAGCCATCCCCATGCAGAGGGAAATGCCTCAATTTGACCATTTTTTGTTTCTCAAATCACATGGTATTGTTAATTTTAATAATCTTTTTTTTTTTTTTTTTATTAGGATTTGGG
>NW_006921658.1:6804250-6808774 GCF_000298275.1 Orycteropus afer afer
AAGCACTTGACTGCTAACCAGAAGGCTGGCGGTTCAAACCCACCAGCCACTCCTCGGAAGGAAGGTTGGGCAATCCTACTTCCGTAGTGATACTGTCTTGGAAACCCAAGGAGGGGTCGCTATGTGTCGGGGCCGACTCGACGGCACATAACAACAAATAACAGTATAATCTAAAGGAGGTACTGTGAATGCCTGTATGCTTATGAAATAAGTCTCCCTTTTTAATAGTGGCCCCAGCTCAGCTATAGTAAAGATGCTTGGGGGGCAGAGGGTTGGGTGTAGCCAGGGGCTTATAAGCAATGGGTCATCTAGCCTGGAACCCTGAAGGAAAGAAATCCCAAACTACCAAGGAATTACTTGCTAGATACAAGGGAGTTTAATCACATGGTTTCCTGTGCCTAGATCCTGTGGCAAAGGCAAAAGGATATTATTTTCATGACCTACTTCAGGAAGAAGGGCATTATTTTCGGTGGCTTTCAGCTGGATCTGCATACTTCACTGGGGTGTTCCTGTTGTCAATATTCCTGTTGTCAATATTCGTTGATTTGCCTCAGTGCTTCTGGGAGGCATTATGCCCATTGTTATAATGATTGAGTCTCTTTCCTTAATGCTTGCTTCAGTAGGCCATTCATTCTTTCAATGAGGCTGGCCACAGTGGGATTGTAGGGCAGATGAAAGTGCCAGGCAATATCATGGGTATCTGCCCACTCCTGCATTTCATGTCCAATGAAATGTCAGCCTTGATCACTCTCAATGTCTGTTGGTGTGCTGTAGCAGACACAGAGTCAGGTGAGTCCCCAAATCATAGAATGCTGTGTGGCCCATTTGCACAGGCACGCTTGTAGTAAGTCAGTTACAATATCAGCACAGGTTGGAGCAAAATGGCAAATTTCCAACTTAAGGAAGGGCCCTAGGTAACCAATTTGCCACTTTTGTCCTGAGGCTTGCCTGAGGGGGGATGCAGCGTATCTCCCAAGGCACTGGCCTTTTCCTTTCTAGTGAACAATGGTGACATTGATTGCAAGCTTCCTTAATTTGGGCCATAGAATTCCCATCCCTTTTGCAATGGCCCATAAAGTTCTCTGCCCTTTATGGCTAGTTTTTCTGTGAAGCCATCAGGCTACTTCAGCATTGGGTAACTGGTTTGTTAGGGCATGTAGCTGGGCTAGCTCATCAGCTTGAGCTTTGCTGGGAGGAGTGAGCAAGCTATGGACAGATATATGATCGATGGTAATGTCTGCTTCTAAATTCCAGGCCCAAATATCTGCCCACAGCTTTTTTCCCCAAAGGGACAGCCCTGCCATGTACCAGTCTTTCTCATTACAGCTTGGCAGCCACAGAGTGAGGTCTTTAAGTACTGCCCAGCTATCAGTGCATAAGATTATAGGATCTTTCTCAAGCATAAGCACCATCCAGCCTGCTCTTAATTCTGCCCATTGGCCACTTTGCCCCTCCCCTCGATCTATCCAAATTATTTTGGTGCTAGGCTGGATGATTGTTGCTGTCCAATAGCCTGGGTTGACCTTAGCCAAGCCATCTGTGTACCAGGAAATCACATGGCTTTTTAGCAGGGGAGGGGTCATTTCGGTCATAGTTTCACTTACATAGGTTACAGGTCCCAAGATCTGATGGAGCTCTGCACTCGGTGCTGGCAGACAGGATACTTCACTGCTGGAGGTAGGTGTGTTAGTTCTCATTTGGGCCCACTTGGGCCACCCCTGACTTTGGCTTGTTAAATTCTTTTACCCATCCTGCAATGGGGTAATGGGTTTTTAACATCACAGGAGCTCCTTTCATAATATTTTCAACATTCTGGATACAACAGACAGCACATAGTTGCTGTTCCAATGGACTGTATCTTTTATTCAGCTCCTTTCCATATTGGGACCAAAATCCTAGTGGGACCTGCTTTCCCTATTGTCTTTCCCACAGTCCTCAGCCAAATCCCTTGGGGTAACTAGCAATATCCACTTCACAAGGGGCACCAGGTTCTATATCACCCAAGGTTTTTATCTGCTTGACTGCTCCTTTAGCTGCCCAAAACGCTTGTTCTTGTTCTGTTCCCCAATCCCAAATAACTCCCCTTTTTGTTAGCTTATAAAGTGGATGCAGAATTTGGGCTAGGTGAGGGATAAAGGGTCTACAATATCCCAACATTCCTAGGAATGCTTGCAATTCCTTAACTTTAGTAGGCAACAGATAAGCACATATTTTATCAATGACAGCTGCCAGTGTGACCTTAGTATTACCTGACCAGATAATACCAAAGAAGTTGACAGATAACCCAGGTCCCTGAAGTTTTGAGGTATTGATTGCCCATCTTCAGCTCTTCAGATGGGTTATTAGTTGGGGATCAGCATCTTCTAGGAGAGAAAGGTCATTACATGTTAACATAACATCATCAATATAATGAAACATGAAAATTCCTTCCGGAGGTTTCTGCCTCTGAAGGTCTTGAGCAATCAGGCCAAGGCAGATTGTAGGGGAATGACAGTAACCCTGGATTAGCATTTGAAATGTCCAGGACTCTCCTTTCCACTTAAAGGTGAATTGATCCTGGCATTCAGGAGCTATACAAACAAAACAAAACAAAACAAAAACAAACTCACTACTGTTGCATCCATTCCACTCATAGCGACCCCTTCTTGGGTTTCTGAGGTAGTATCTCTATGGCAGTAGATTGCCCAATCTTCCCTCTGAGGAGTGGCTGGTGGGTTTGAACCACCAGTCTTCTGGTTAGCAGTAAAATGTCTCAGGTACTATACCACCAGAGCTCCCCAGGAGCTATAGAAATACTAGAAAACACATTAGCCAAATCTAGTACAAAATGGTAAGTACTTAGGTGTTCACTAATGGTGTTTAGCAATTGGACCATGTTGGGGAGGTAATCATGCAGAGCAGGGCTGACTTTATTTAGCTCTCGGTAGTCCACTGTCATCTGCCAGCTGCGTACTGGCCATAAGGGGCTGTTATAAGGGCTGTGAGTGAGCCAAATGATGTTGACTGGTGCTAGTTCTGCAAGGGTGGCTGTTAGTTCTTCTTGTCCCCTGGGCAGCAGGTACTATTTAACATTTACAATTCTGGTGGGGGAAGGGATATGCATGGGGCTCCATTTCACCAGCCCCTGCACAATTGACTTAATTGTTCTTAATCTTAAATGGAATTCCTCTAAGCTTGTCATAGGGTTAATCCCGAGGGAATGCCAATTCCTAAAATACATTCAGGCAAAGGAGAGAAACACCGGATATTGGATATTCGGAGGGAGGGAGATGCTCTATGGTTCGAGTGAGGGCTACATGCCAAACCTAGACAATGCTTCCACCACAGCCGTCAATGGCACTTAATAGGCCTTTAAATCTATTTCTATTCCTATGAATGAGGGTGCACTCTGCATCTAAATCTACTAAGGCTAGGCTCTTTCTTTGTTCATCGTTTGGGGACCAGTGGATAGCTATTTTGGTCCCTGATAATCCTTTGGTGGGGTATCTTGGCCCACCTCCTAGTCCAAGGGAACAAGCGCTTCCCATATTGGGAGAGTGGCAGGCTGAGCAGATTTCCTTTCTTCCTCCCTTAGGGGAAGGAACTGCTTGTCCAGTCACAACTGGTGCCATAAGTGTAGGTCAATGGCGTTAGTCTGTTTATCTATTTTTTCCTTAGGAGTCCAGGCAGCTATAAGGTTAGTCCAAAGCTGCTTTCGGTTTACTAGTAGATGTCCTTTCCCTTTGGCGGAATTCTTCAGCTCTTTCTCTACCTTGGGGCCTTTTCAGTGACTCTTAACATTCTTCCACCTTAGCCTGTCAGTTTCCCCTATGCGAGCAGTGGCTTGCACGACTTGGGAGATGGGGCTGCCGACTGCTGACTGAAGGATAGGCAAAAGAGGACCATAGTACTGGCTGAGTGCAGACTGCAGGAGGGTGTTGCTCATGCCATCCATAACCATTTCATTATTAGGACCCAGAAAATCAGGCATATGTATAGCATGCTTTGCCTCTAATTCCTGAAGTAGCTCTTGCAATTCTTCAAGAGTATTCCATCTAGGAAGTGTGCAGGGAATATTTCCTTCTGTGGGCCATGCTGCTTGGCAGGCTAAAATGATCAAGTTTATGAGCAGGGCATTCTCCACTCCATTCTGAAACATATATAGCCTTTGCCTTAAAGAAGAATGGGAAGTGACTGAGGCTATTTTTGATAATTCCCATCCTGACAAGACCACACCATCTGCCCCTGTATCCCACAGCCTTAATACCTAGGCAGGTATATATATTCTCCTCCTTTCTCTTGGTATTGGACAGCTATACCAATGAGTTCCTTGGTGGTATAGTCCCTTACTGTGATGTGTTCCCTCTTCTTGGGGGGACCAGGCTATTCAGCACTTGCAAAATGGGCGAGGAGGCCACATCTTCCAACTTCCTCTAACCCTACAAGAGGAAGACAGGATTACCAGCAGTAACCCAAGGCCTATTACTGCAAGGCCGGACATGCTGCCTCCCTCCAGCCCTTTCACCAACCGTTCCTCCCAAAGCA